>NW_026928778.1:0-34971 GCF_032062105.1 Saccostrea cuccullata | reverse complement strand
AGAATAACAACATGCAAATGTAGGGGCACAGAATCAGAGCTGGACAATCAAGAAAATTTATGGTTTACGTATATTATACTGATAATTTTTAATAAATGTTTACATTTGGATATTATAATATGTTTAGATTTATAAGATCTAACAATTACTAGCCCTCTAATTAGTTGTGGTCCATCATTTAAAAAAAATTAAAAATCATACTTAGTTATGTTGCACTAGACCTTCCAAATGAACATAAACATTTTTTTTCTACACTGGACTAAAAATAGATCAAGAATTTTCAACAACTGATATGATTTAGCAACCCTCAACTACAATGTTCACTCGCCTTAATGCTCGGGGACTACTACTCTTGGGGTAGCTTTATTTTCATATTGTCCTTATTTTCATATTGTCCTCAAAACAACAATTACTGTATGATATTATAAACTTTTTATATGAAGAGGCATGGTGAGACAGGTCATAGGTAAAAATGTCTTCGGAATTGTCGTCAAAATTTATCTTAAAAATAGAAGAATATTAAACAAAAATCCATGTTATAAAAATCTTAAGTCATTAACAAAAATATCCTTCAACTTTCATTGCATATTTTAACATTATTTCATTAAAAATACTGTAATTTGTTTTCTGCAAAACGAAATAGAATTAAGCAGTTTGGGTATTTTACGAAATTCGAGTGAATATGACGGCATTTGAATTTCCAATTTGAGCTAATTAACACATTTCAAATTTAAACGACTAAATTTTCCGAATTAAAGTGATCATATTTGTGTTCTTTTGTCATTTTACATACATGTAGTTGTACTACACTCAGTAAGATATTCACAAATCCTTTCTCATATGTAAACGACAATAAGAAATAAAAAAAATGAATATCCGCCATTTTGAATCGCCATTTTGACTTTTAACCTACAGCTGCACCATCATTCAATTGTAGAATAGTAAGATGCAGAGGAAAAAATACAAATCTGCAGTGTACATTCATATTTGCAAATGTAAAATCCTAAACAAAGAAGAATATAGAAACAATATACAAATAAATCAGAGAAAATTCGAATTAAGTGTAGAAACGACTAAATTTTCTGAGTTAAACTAATAAAGTTAGCATTCTTTTATCCTTTTTTAATAGTTTTATTACACTCAGTGAGATATTCACTCATTACTTCTCCATTTTGATCGAGATTCAGTGAAAATTAGGAAAATTGGATGTCCGCCATTTTGAATCGCCATTTTGACCTCTTTAACGCCATTTTCATGAAGGCCAGCATATTTTTTCGGATTCAACACACTCGAATTAGGTTAAACAAATATGCTGGACCAAATAATAATTGTTTGCCGTTAGAAGTTATTTCTAGTCTTTTTTTAAAAAATCAGGACCTGACTATTACATCATAATCATACAAACTCTACCTGTTAAACATCAATGGCCAAAAGGAAATAAATCAAGTAAGTACTAATTTCGGATCAGACAATATACTCGAGCAATTAAAGCCCGGTTTTCAGATCTTTCAATACTTTGATTTTGATGGCCAATGTTATCGTAGATTTGTTCTCTAAAAAGAAAAAAAAAGATAAGCAAGAAAGGGAACCAGACTGGCCAGTTTGTGTACATTGGCGATGCCAGGTTAACTCTGACCCTGATAAATTCGGGCAATGGTATTAGGAATAAATTTATTGATATATCACATCCCTACGAATGTTATTGTGATTTAAATTCAAGACACTTGGTTTAGATTGACCAAATCAAAGGTCATAAGGTAGAACCGGTTTTAAAAATCTGTAAGCAGGAAATTGCTAAAGTCTGTTCTTTTTTTTTTTTTTTTTTTTTTTTTGATAGCATGTCCTGTGAAAAATGTGTTTCAAGACCTTTCTGAAAGACTTGCACGATTTTCAACAGAAAAGGGTGGCTACAGGGGGAGGATAACAATATATTTAATCTTTGCTTTTTGATAATTTACAGAGCTAACTAGCTACCGACACGCTGGTAAAAAATGTGTAATCTGGTAATATCATTTAAACTGACAAACCTTTGTTTTCCTTATATGGCTATTGATATAAATGCGCACAGACGATCTTAAAGGTACTTGGACACAGATTTGGAGTTATTATTTTCTCTATAATATTACGACTTATATATTTTAATAGCATTTCACACAAAAATTAATTAAAAATCTTATTTCGTTTAAAAGATATTGAAATTTTAAATTTTTCGGCGGGTTTGATTGACAGATCGTTGCACTCTCACAAATTTAATTTTATTCTTAATCCTTAGGAAAAGTGGCAATCTCGTTTTGTATAAATGAAAAATATTAATACTATAATCCAGAAAATTCAGAGTAGACACGTTCGAAAGCAAAACAAACACGCAATATATTGTCAGTCCGTGCAGTTGTGGTAAGCAGACTGTGACGATTGAACGCACCCGGTGAATTCTAAATATAAACAATTACAGAACTCGAGCCCTGTTTACAAAAACTGTGTACATAACACGAGTGTGCTCGATTTGCTAAACTCTGCACGCATGTCTTAGTTCGGAATGATGATACTTGTGAAGGTGTTTTGCTTTCTAACATTTCTACTCTGAATAAAATTATTTTTCTTGATAAAAGTTTTAATATTTCTCATTAAAACACATCAAAATTGCCACTTTTCCTAAGCATTAAAAATAAAGTTAAAATTTATGAAAATGCAAGGATATGTCAATCAAACCCGCCAAAAAATTTAAAGTTTTAATAACTTTTAAACGAAATAATGTTTTTAATTAATTTTTGTGTGAAATGCTATTAAAATATATAATTCGTGATGTTATACAGAAAAAATGAGAAAATATTAACTTCAAATCTGTGTCCAAGTACCTTTAACACGAGCAACTGACCAATCATTGAACGAATAGCAACGTTCACGCCAAAAACATGTTAACATTTTACTTCGAACACGTGATTCAGTTCAATCTATAATCATGTCAATGGAGAGCAAAATTAAAAAAAAAGTGTTCTTATGAACAAAATACAAAGATTAGAAACTATGAAGGATGTCACGGGCGATTTTAATTTCTTGTTAACTAATAAAATATGTTTGATATTATAAAATGTAGTTTATGTCAAGTTCACTACGAAACACCAACGCTTCAAGGGAAAAGAAAACGAACATCTCCTATGCATTTAAATGGACAAAACATTCTTTTACAAAACTATACTCGTGATCACGTGTTTTGGTTTGGGAATCCATCTGACAATTGTTTTAACCGATAGTACAACAAAGAAATTCATACAGAGCAAATCGCTTTGTAGTATGATTTTAAGAAACCTTGTCTTTTACGTTCATTTAACAAATGAATCGTTTGTCATTCTAAGTATAAAAATAATAGATTTTTTTTTATATGCTTTTCAATTACGAAATGGATGGAAAAATGATCTTTATGCCTTTCCGATTGCTATAAGATTTTCCTTCTTTTTTCAAGCGTACAATTCCTCTGATATTCGTAGTAACCCATAATGCAATTCTCATTCATCTGATTTGTCAGCTCGAGTCATATTGGTCCCTCAATCGCAACTTCTCGGGCCTTTCTGACTAGATAAAAAACGACCTTGAATGTACTAAGAAGACGCCACGATCTTTGAAATAAGTGCATGGAGACCTTTCATCTGCGGAATATGGAGTTCAACTCTATTCAATGTAATGATATTACCTAAAATATATCATAGAAGGAACTTCTATCTCCGTCTATCCTACATTTGAATAAACAGGAAGATGTATAAATTTTTATCATCCGGTGATGTTTATACATTCGAGGTTGTTTTTCCGACCTCTGATTGAAAGACCCGAGATGATGCGATTGGTTGGTGCCTCATTTGCTAATCTGACGCCAAAAATATATAGTCCATGTTCCCATGCAAAATATTTGTCCAAAAAGAAATTTATATTTCATGACTGCAGAAAATTGTCTCATAAAGAAGACTTACTTAAGTCTGAAAGAATTCAAGAGAGACCGATTGAAGTACATTTCTTCAGATGTTATAGGGTGTTGAAAACTGAAAGCAATATAAATTTTCTGTTTACCATGTCTCCACGTGCTAGTCACTTCCTAGCCATATTTCTGTGAATAATTTACCTTATCTCGCTGTAGTTTCGCTAACTCTCGCCAGAGCCACTGCTAGAGCTACTCTGAACTCCTAGGGTTTTATAATTTGCAGAACACCGAATAATAAAATTTCCGAACACATTCGTGGGAGGTGTACCATTTATATTGATATTTTAAAAATTCCTATCATATGATCCCGTATTGTGGATCCACTCTACCCTAGGGGTCATGATTTGGACAGAACTGAATCTACACTACCCGAGGCTGTGTTCATATAAATATCACCAAACATATATTTTTGTTGTTTTCATTTATCTTTTGAATTTCTAAGCACAATTTTGATCGACCAATATGGCCCCGTCCTTTCCCCAAGGGTCATGATATAAAAAATCTTGACTCAACACTACCTTAGGATGATTCGATCAAAGTTCAATTCAGCACTGAATTAAATTTAATGAACTTTTCACAGATTTTATATTAGTTAATGCCATAATGCACTTCCTTTATGTTACTTTTTGATCTGACACTGATTTCGGAACTCCAAGAAATAAAAAAAGACTTTGCCATCATAATTACATGGGAGGCAGGGTATCACTATATGAGCTTTGTGCTCACAGGACCTCTTGAAATCGTGTGTGCAGACGTGGCTATAACGACCAATAAACCTTTGAAAACACTTGAAATGTGTGCCATTTTCACGTTAAATTTGATATAGGACACACTCGTAGGCAAATTTTGTATTTGTACAAATACAAGTAGTTACCGGAAGAAAGGATTTATATAACACGAATAAAACTGAATATTTCCTGTACTCTTATCCGCAACCTTGGAGTTGTGGATAAGAGTTCGGTACCCCTTGATCTCATAGAAAGAATGGAGTGTCCATATTTGACTATAAAAAGTACATAGCTTGAGTCCGATCAACAAGTAAAATAGCAGTATCTTACACAGACTGTAAAAATTTTATTAAATTTTATTCATAAATATTCTTTTAATGAATTTTGATTAAGCACCCCATCATTTTAATGATGCAACTGTTTCAGCACAAAAATATCATTAGGATTAATTTTACTTTTGATTACCATTCAGACCCAATTCAGACCCCTACGATTTGTATACCACCAATCCTTTTCTAAATTTTTGTATTGCAAAGAACCTTTCATAATTACATTACTAAAATTAAATAACAAAGAAAAAAAAAAACAATCACGGATGAAAATTATGAATTTTTCAATGTTTTATTGGTCTTTATTTTTTCACATTGTTTGGTCTCTTTTTTCCTGTTAAGTAAATTTTATTTTCAAGAATATCAATTATATTTCCAAAGAAAACAATTTTAGAATTGGAATATTTACTTGATATTAACAGTAAAACCATGATAATAATAATTTGTCGTCACCTTTGAATAAACAATGAAGACAATTTTAATTTTATGATCCAGGAGTCATCAATGTGATAACAACATCTAATTCCATTCCCTCTGAATGCAGCATTAATGGGTTAAAGAACCTAAGTAAATATTCCTTGACATGACAATAATCCAAATGGTAGAAATACAAATCTTTAAAATTTTAATTTCCGTTCGAATGACAGAAACTTCTGTAATCTGAATGTTCACTTTTACAAAAATATGCATCTTTTGAAAAGTTTCCTTTAGATCAATTTCTAATTCCAAAGCATAAGACAAATCCTGCGTTAAATGATGATATAAAAATGATGATATAAAATGTATTCATTTAAATTCTTTTGAAAAATAAATATGGAAGTTTTAACGTTTTACATGTAACCCCTTCCCCAAACAACACCAGAACAACGTTTTGAATTAAACAATTCGTTATTAATAATCTAACACTACACATGTGCTACAAGTGACTGAGTTCCGTTTGCTCATAGAACAAGAGTGAATCACAAAGTGTTGCGAACTCAAACTGGCAGAAAATACACTGAATTCTAAGTGATTCAACCTTAGGTTTTATGTCCTGATCAATTGCGAAAATTGAATACTTACTAATAAAATAATTTTTATAGATTACGATGTAAATTATTGACAAACACTTGATAAAATAAGAATATCAGGAGTCTCGTTTAAAGTCATCATTTCGTAATTTCTCTGGTCGATACAATGACCTTCTCAGCAAATACAATTTATCATTAAGTCGAATACTGACTGAATTTTTCATGATTTCTAGTTCATTATTTGTACACTGAATTGACAACAGCATTTTCGTTATTTCCCGATCATGACAAGGAGCACAGGGCGGGTGTGACGGGTCCGCAGGGGATTCGCACTCCTCCATGGCACCTGAACCCACCTTTGATCTTTTGGGGGTCCGTGGTTGCTCTGCTTCTATTTTGTATTGTTTTATGGAATTTTGATTTTGAATACTGTTCCTTATATTTATGTGTTTCATTCAAAGTATTTTAAAAACCGATCTTGGTTAAAATTACCAAAGTTTAGTAGACAAAGGCCTTTAGGAACTACATGTATTGTAATCTAATTGCCTTTTTTCAAAAACTAATTCAGAAGTATGTGCGATCATCAGCTAAAGAAATATTAGAAACTAACATTTCATATCTAATTACCTGTTGCATTTAAGAAAATGTTTTGCTTTTTTTTATTTAATTCAAATCTGAAGATAATATTTTTAAAAAGGAAAATTTCATCCTACCTCAGAGCATGTGTGTAGGCTTTCAAATTATGTTTTCAAGTGTCAGTAGCAACACCAAGAGATACGATAGAGTGTCTGTTACTCATAGCGATTAACACAATATTGACATTTTCTAAATTTAGAGTTTTTGGTAATACTTTATTTTTGTATGTTTAAAAGGAAAATATTAAGGACATGCTGTGATGAGGAAACTTTGTCTGCCAAGAGTTTATAAAGTACACTTTATTCGATGCCAAAAATCTTCTTTATAAATGTACCCAAAGCTCTGTTTCTTATGTACATACATGCGTATTCTGCTTTAGGTTCTAATGTTTAAAGGTTTTTGTAGACATGAAAAGAATGCAATAGACAAATATTTGCAATGTTTTAAACACGACATTAACTGGTATATAAAGCGAATATTTGGTACATTTCGAATATTTACATCCACTTAATATTATTTCCATTGTATCTTAAGAAAACTTTTGCCGTTTTTGTAGGTAAAAGGCACCAAATTATACTCGTTACATCTTCATCTTAAATATTTTTGTTCTTGCAAAGAATATAATTTTTTTCTATATGGCCCCATCCTACCCTTATGGGGTTATGATTTGAACAGAACTGAATCTACGTCAATCATGTAAAAATATCTTACTGATCTGCCTACCATTTTTTTTTTTAAATAATAAAAAAAAATATAATTTCTTTCTTTTTTTTCGAAATCTTTATTTTCTTTACAATGAGTTGGTTTCTTTTAAGTAAATGAATAATGCTCCATTTTTTGACAACTAATCTGTAAGGTTATGGTTATGAAGAGTCACATAATTTTGAATTTGGTCTCTGCTTTTTAGACAATCCTTAAAAAAACACGGCAATAAAATATATGCAGTGTAAAAAAAATATGGATGTTTTACAACTGAAACTCCTAACAACACCTGAACAACGTTTTAAGTTAAACAATTCTTTAAGAATAATCTAACACCACGCCTGCATGTGCTGTATGCGACTGCGTGAGTAACGTTCGCCCAGATCACAAATGAACTTACAATGGTTCCTAAGGTTAAACAATCACCCAGGTAGAGGTATTCTTGGAAATTTTAAAAATTGTTCTGAGATAATTCAAGTTTTAATAAAATTTTCCGGAATGCCTCTAGAATTTCGAAGTATCTAAATGGCCAGAATTTGTCAATTGAATCGGGTTTTAGTATTTGCTTTTTGTTCGGAGCAAGTTTACGAAAGGTTTGAAAAGTGCTTAAACATCATGGTTTTAGAATTATTTACAAAACGTGAGGGGTTTTTGCAATGTTTTTTTTTTAAATTGCATAAAATCAGCAGGTGCAGCGTAATTTTCAAAGAACAAATCATTTAAACAAGGGAGTTGGGCAGACGCCATTTAAGGGCCTGCATACATTATTTACATATAAACCAAGACCCACGTCCTATGAGATTTTTGCAAATAGTGTAGATTTTACATAAAAACTTAAATATTACATGAAACGTCAGTGTACATTTTGTGATAACTCTGAATAAATTTTTATCTTCAAGTTTGTTACACTATATGCATTTTGCAAGCCTTGTTTACCCACCTCCTTTTCTATACATTTACTTATATAGCCAAACAGAAAAAAACACGATTTATTTCAATTAGATTTCCTATGAGTGATAAAATTTATTGATGTTGCATTTATGACTACAGAGAGCAAAATAGTTTACAAATTTCAACCTTTTCGATAAAATATATAGATGTAGTCAACCAGATAGAAAATAAGCATAATATTATGCTAGAAGATTAAAGAAAGAAAGAAGAAAGAAAAAAAATGATAAACTGATCTGGTATAAAGTTACAAAAGTGTAGTGGACAAAATCCATCAGGAACTAAGGGTATCTCGTTGCCTTGATTTTAAAAACCAATTCAACTAAAAGATCACGGAAGGGTGTGCTATTCCTTACTAAAGAAATATTATTTAAAATCTAAACATTGCATATCTAATCACCTGTTGCAAATAAGAAAATGTTTTGTGTGTGTGTGTGTTCATTCAAATCTGAAAATTATTTTTTTTTAAATTTCATCCTACCTCAGAGCAAGGGTGTAAGCTTTCAAATTATGTTTTCAAGTGTCTGTAGCAACACCAACAGATACGATAGAGTGTCATCTGTTACTCATAGCGATAAAGACAATATTGACATTTTCTAAATTTAGAGTTCTTGGTAAAACTTTAATTTTGTATGGTTAAAAGGAAAATAGTAAGGACATATGCTGTGTTGAAGAAACTTCGTCTGCCAAGAGTTTATAAAGTATACGTTATTCGATGCCAAACGACTTCTATATAAATGTACCCTAAGCTCTGTTTCTATTTCTGTTTCTGTTTCTAATCTCTGTTCACAAATGTCTATTCTGTTTCAGGTTCTAATGTTTAAAGGTTTGAAATTGCTAGTTTGGGCATTCCTTTTGAAACTGTTAATTTGTTTGCTGTAGATTTCAGGTAACAAAACTGTATGCAGGAAGAAAGTGTACATGTTCTTGCAGATTATGGTCACTAGTGCAATGTTGCAGCCAACATTACAACCGTTGTTATAAACTTACAGCACTCTTGCAGAAACTCAAAATGTCTTCAGGGACATTGCAAGAAACACACATGCAAATCTGTCGTTCGCAGAAATAAGTCCTTTGGAAACAGGAAGTTCTCAAGAAAGTAAACAAGTCAAAGCAGCCTATGAAATATAGACTGTACCTAGGTCAACACAGAATTCGCCATTTTGAAATATTTGAATCGAATTTGCAGATATCTCATTATTTTGGTAAGAATATATACCATTTTAAATGATTACAAAAAATCCTAATTCTCGGAGTAGGTATATACATTGTAGCAAACAGCATCTGACTGACAAGATATGGGTTTTTTTATGATAAACGTGATGGCTTTAACTTTTCAAGCGTCCAGTTCCCTTTCTTATGCAGCAATATACCTAAATCACATACATACTAGGTTTATAACTTTCAGATGAATCGATAAGCAAGAGCATGCTTTTCGGTACTCGAAAAAAAAATCCAGCGATTAGGTCTTAGCAATTTCACTTGAATATTCTCTTTTTTATTTAAAACACATGTCTGTTACATTTTTATGTCATTTCTGATTGTTTTTTAAAACAAATTTTTGAGAATGGTCCTTCGTTTACTGGAATATGACAGATCTCGGTCGATATGCTTTCTCTAAGATCTATATATCGAGAGATTGACCTCATCAAAAGGCTATAATTGTATAATGGAGATTAAGAACAGTATTCAATCTCGAAGTTCATAAAACGATACAAAATATAAGTAGAGCAAACACGGACCTCCGAAACATCAGAGGTGGGGTCAGGTGCAATGGGGGAATGAGCATTACCTGCTTACCGGTCACACCCGCCGTGTGCACCTTGTCATGATCAGGTAATTACGGAAAAATCCGTTGTCAATTCAGTGTATAAATAATACGAACGATCATCATTGCAGAACAAAGAACAAACGTACATAAAATCAAAGTACTGAATCGCGGTGACGTCTTCCAGTAAAATGTGAAAATCACCACCAAGTAACTGGTATATACAAAAACTTAACTAGGAGAAATCCCAATGAAAATCATTGGCAAGTAAAAAAGTGAGCAACACGACAAATGCATTTTTTAACTTATTAGATATCTAAAAACTGAACTAGTTATCACTAAGTACCCCTCACCATAAGCGGAAAACACCTCGCATTTCTCTTCAAATTATATTTTGATTCGTTTCTTGTTACACAGTAATTAAGATAAACATTATTTTTAATTATATAAACCAAAAAGTACATTTATTTGGCTTATAGAAAACCACTAAATAGAACGTGTATCCTGCCAGTGTCATTTTGTCTCCTAACTTAGGCACCAGGGGCCTGTTTCACAAACGTTTCCTAAGATATGTCGTAAGACATAACTTAAGATATGCCTAAGTTATAACTTAGGAAGTTCCTAAGATTTGTCACAGCTGTTTCACGAAACAATCTTATCTTAAATTTTTCCTAAGTCATTTCTTAAGTTGCGCCTTTAGGGACTAATGAAATAACATTTTTTCGCTCTATATACAACTCTCAGCATGTCAGTATGGGTTATATTTTAAGCTTCAAAAAGGGAGGGGCGGGAGGATTGGGTATTATCCCCACCTTTAAAGGACTTGGACAGAAGTATGTTTTAACTTTGCGAAGTCTGCTGCTGGAACTAGTAAGCATTCACAGACATACCTTTTCAAGCCCTCTTCCCTTCCGGGCACACGATATTTGTATTTTAATTTTTAAACATTGTTCTATGTGTTATACATTTACTTTATTTTCCTCTTTATAAGTTATCTACTTGTAAATGAAATTAAAAATGATTGCTTCGTAGCGACAAATATGTGAGGATATTTTTTTAATATTTGCCAATGACTAATCCACGTTAGCTGTATGTGCTGTGTAAAGCTTTCTCATATATATAAAATATGAATACCATGCCAGTAAAAAATCATAAATCTGCGACTACAGATATGAAAATACGAAAAGAACAAGTTTGAAAAAGGGAAATCTATTGAAATCTCTTGCATAGCTAAACACTGTATTCTGCGGAGATGAAAACTGGTTGTAATCTCATGGCCGTAGGAATTGGAGGAGCACGGAAAGGGGGGGGGGTAATAAAAATTTTACCGATGTATAGAATACTACAGAAAACAAAAACTGCGTTATATATGCTTGTGTCCCCGGTGGCAATAATAACGTCCTGGAGGAGATTTGATGCAACCATTCTTGGGAGATACATTTATATATTCGTAGTTTGATTGGAGGTTCATCAAGAATTACTTATAGAAAGTGAACAAGTGTTTCGATTTATCTAAAATATCATTTTTCGAATTCTAATTTAATATCGATTAAAATACTAGTAATATATAAATAAATATACTTGTACTTGTTGATAAGAAATATAATGTATACATGCATGTATAATAATGGATCAATTCATATGTTATTTTTTGTTGTTTACAAAGGCGTGATCTTCAAATGATAGGGAATTATTCCAGCATGTGTACCATCTTTTTTGCAAGCTCCAGTTTTGTGAACGGACATTATATACCTTGGACTAATTTTGACACATGTTTGCCAATTATTGAAATCCTAGTAATTCCATGCAAAGTAAAGCAGTTTTAACCTGGAAATAACACAATCATCCATATACTAGTAGTCCATTTGATTTTCTCTCTTTTAACACATTTTCTCTCTCCATAAGAAAAATTTGATATGCAGCCGTAATATTTAATTTCTTCCTAAGTCATCGATTTACCTGTCCTAAAGTTACGACATAACTTAGGAATATCCTAAGATAAGACGAGGTTAGTGAAACGGATAAGTAATGAACTTAGGAAAAAGTTCTTTCCTAAGATATAACTTAGTCCTAAGTAGGGTCCTCTATAACATATTATAAAAATTTCCCATAGTTAAACTTTTTATCCCATTTTTCTTGAATTTTATACATGAGAAATTGTTTTTAAGATTTCAAATAATATTAAATTGTATTTTTAGAAAGGCAAACACAAATAACGTATTTTATATGTAAAAATGTCGCGAAATAAATAAACAAATAAATAATTTGGTACACATTATGGTGTGTCATGTCAAACCTTTGTAATAGACCTTCATAAAAATGGCTAACAGGGAAAAATGAGCATGTTGACACACCTGTATGGGGTTCCGATCAAATGGCACATAGGGGAAAAGGTGCTTACTGATATCATATAAAATATGATACCAATAATTAAATTAGTGTAAATTTTATTCGTTATTCCGCATTTTGTAACTTAACTGTTACAGTAGCTTTGAATTTGATTGTAGCTTTTTTTTCAGCATGCATAAATTACGTCACATTCGCACTCATTTAAAAACTGTGCGGAGTTTCCGGAAAGGGATGGGTTTAGGGTACTGGCGGATTATGGGGATTTGGCGATACTCTGTTATACAAATACAGAAATGCTAACAAAAGAATATTTGGCATACAGATATGAATGTATAAAACAGAAAATAATGTGTCGTATATTTTTAAAATTCCAGGCTCCGGGGCCATGAAACTTTGATGGGCCCACTCTTGATCTCAGTCTTACTTTTCCACTAATACTAGTAATTCCTAAGATTAAAGTGAAATTAGGATCAAAAGTGAGATCATCAAATTCTATGGCCCTGGAGCCAGAAGACAACATTTATCATTGATGCAGTTAGCATTTAATACATAAAAAATCCTCTCTTAAGATTGATACTTTTTTCCCATTTTTAAGCAGGTCTATTTAGCCAATTTAAAGAAAGATAATATTGAATTCTAAAATTTTACATCCCAAATAGTGGATAATGGGATTCGTGATTTTACTTTAGTGATGGATTTCGTCAAGCAATCAAAATCTATTATATAACTCTAAGGTTTTAAATATAAGTATCAAATACTTAGCATAAGTGTAACGAGAGGACAAAAACTTATAATAATTAGAAATTATAAATATTACGGAAATGCCACAGACGATATTTAAAATTTTACATTCTGTTTTAATTTCTGTTAATCCTCTTTTTTTAAAAGGAATATTTCACCTTTAATTGAAATGAATGCTTCTTCCACGACTGAAGATAAATATGCTTTTAAAATATAGGAAAAATTATTTACAGGTTTCTTAGAGCGGTAAATACAGGAAAACAAATTTGTAATCTCAGGGACCAAATTTTGGAAGATGCCACTTAGAAGTTTTTAAATTCTTTGGAGTCCTCTTATAATGTACATTGATCATTATTTAATCTTTGAAAAATTGAATTCATGTCAATGATGTATTTAACTCAATTAAATAAACATCTTCAGAATGCTTAAAAAGACAGAAAGGTTTATCTAAAAAATATTTTGTTTGATTTTTTTTTCAAATACAAGGCATATTTATAAATGTCTAGCTGGAAACAAATTATTCGTAATTATCAATCCAAAGTTTTAACATAGACTTTGTTACATACTCTTCAAAGTTTATTTTCAGATTCCTTATATTTCATTATTTCTTTCCTTGTGAATTCTTTCTTACCAATAATAGAAAGCACGGAATAATATTTTTATTACATGTATAAATAAAATATGTAAACTAGATTAAAAGCTCTAAAATAAATACACATGTATGTCTGTATGTAATTTACAGTATGGATCAATCTTTTGAAAATAAAAATGGTCTAAATATTAATATTAATTCATCTCCAACATCTTTGGTATGACATTGATTAGATGTCCAGTTGTTTTGCGTATTTTTCATATGCGGTATGATCGTAAATTCTAGAGGAGTTCCGACAGAGTATTCGATGAAGTGGTCAATAGCATGCAGCGAAATATACTGAAAGGAAAAAGAAACGCAGGGTAGCATAATTGTTGATAAAAATTTGACCACAAGACCGAAAATTACGAAAATTGGTCAGATGGGAAATTTAGTTACTGTGTATTAAAATCAGTATTCAGAATTACTCAACCGTAAAATTTATGACGTCACGTAGGGAATACGCTAAAAAGCCCAAAACACATGCAATTTGATAACGACGTGTTTGTCCACAAATGTTGTTGCATTATTTGATGCATATGAGGTATGCACATCGTTTTTCAATATTAAGAGACATTATGAATTTATTGCAATCTTGGCACAGTTTACGGAAGTTCAATGGGGTCTTGTTTTCGAATTGCTGAATTAATGAAAAAGGCAACAACGGTTTACTAAGCAGTCTCTTGTAAATTTTCCCCCATAAAACTTTTTAGCCGTTGTCAGAGAGGGTCTTAAGTGGATTTCAATGAACCGTGACGATGACGTTAACGCGAAACAGAGCCATGTTACGAGCGGGTTATTCGTTCTGCTATCCCTAAAATCGCCACCTTACTTCCACAAAAATAGCCATTTATAGTGTACACGATTATAATCATTACATTCATACGCAATTTGAAAGAAAACAATTCCGCTATTTGGTTTTTTGAGCCAGTCAACTTACTGTTGTATTCCCCTCACTGGCGCATGCGCGCGCCGTTTGACTTATTTTTTTGCGTGGTTATCCATGCTAAATATAGCCAGGGTTTGAAAGATAAACACTCTGATGAAATTCCATGCAAAGGAGAAATAAGACTCTGACAGATGCATGAGATGGACATTGAAAATAATGAGAGTTTTCGATTTTCCCTTTTGGGGGGTATCGTCATTTGAGCTTTAGGAACTCATGAATAATTACACAAAATCATATGAGAATTTGGTTATATCTTTTTGAAAGATGATTTTAAAAGTTAGATAGGAAAACTAAAAAGTATTTTAAGAAAAACAAATTTAATTCAAATCAAAAGTTTACCCTGCGTTTCTTTTTCCTTTCAGTATAGGTACAAGTCCCCCTCTGTTTTTCACCTTTTTAAACTGTTACAGTGATAACACTAATCGGATTTATAAAATAGGGACGATATTATCACTCTCTAAATAGATTTTTTTAATTTAATGAATAACAAAAATAGAGGGGTGAAAATAACTTCGCTTTTTTGATAATTTACGATGAAGTTTGGAGCTAAATAGAGACTATTATGGCTCAGACCCCTCTATCTTGACCCTTAATTCGTTTAATTGCATATTTCAATTGAAGTAGAACGCATATTTCTGTTTTGTTTCAGTATATACTGTTCTGTCTTTCCCCTGCCTGTGATCGACGTTCAATACCCTTGCCTGCGATCGACGTTCAATACACATACATGCAGGTCACGATCTCTGCCGTAGCCAGTTGTTTATATTTTACCATTGCTAAAATAGTTCGGAGCGTAGGGATACTTCATATCTTATTTTCACTCAGGAACTTGAATTTAGCATTTGTAAATCCATAAAAACTATACTTATTGCTTGGAAATCACATTAAATACTTCAAATAAAAAAAATCACAAAAGGACAATCTCCTTACTGTTACTTTGTAAGACTTGTTCTTCATTGACGCTTGCACGACAGCATTGACAACGTTTTCCTCGTTGTCGTAGAGGAACTTCAACACATGATTACTATACACAGCGTTCTCAGATTTTCTCATAAGCTTCGGTTTGTCTGTGGTATAGTTCGCCCAGTACTGAATTGATATCGCGATTTTTTTGTTTGTCACCGGAAGCGCTTCACCTGAAGTAACAAAAACGAGATTTACAGCCCCTATAGTATTACAATTTAATTATGGCTAGCTAATAACATGAATTTGTATGCTAGCTTTTACATTTTAGACGATGAAGTATACAAATCAGGGGGAGAGAGAAAAAACAGACTTCAAAAAAAATTACGCGGGTATGTTAAGGAAGCATATAAATCATTTTTCTGAACTTTTTAAAGAAAATTAAGCTGGATAATTTACCAAAACCGCTGATGAACGTAAACTATTATTATTTATTGCATAAAGATAAAAGAGTGTCTAACGCAACGACCTACACCACCACGGCATCACGTGACTTCTATTAATAGCGAAATTTTCCTTAATAAAAAAGCTAACAGAACAACAATACCCCGGAGTTTAATAATTTCTGTGAGTAAATGATGTAGTTGTAACACATCTATCTTGCTTAAAAAGTGCTGCTAGAATCCCACTGTCCCGTCAGTAAAATAATTATTCCACACATTCGCACGAAACCTTACCTGATGTTTTGAATTTTTTACATATGAACCAAGATTTTTCGTAAAACCTTGGTTAACACGAGATTCTAGCAGTACTTTCCAAGTATTTTATTAGGCAAACTTTCCATCTGTACAAATCTTATGTTTTGAAATATACAGCTTATTGTTGTTCTGTTGCATTATTTTTGTCACAAATGACAGAGGAAAGGCCGATCGGGATACGTATATAGCTGACTGTCTTCGAAAGAGAATATAATCAATGAAAATAAATTAGCATACCTGTTTTATTGACTGAACTCCAAATGAATTTCACAAAATATTCACGATATTTGCTTTTAAACTCCATTTTACGTATCTTTTTACATGCCGTCTTAGCCAAATTCTCATTATACGAGACGATCAATTCCCAAGTTTCTTGATGTAGACATATGACGTCATCGGTGGTAGATTTTAATCAAAATGACAAAATACAGCATAACAAAATAAGAACATTTCATTTTCTGTTAATGTTTACACGTTTGTATTCATTTTCTAGAGTTAAATTAATCTCTAAATACCAATATTACGAAAACTTGTGTTCTAGAATTGACGTCATCTCGCCTACTATGACGTCATAATGTAGCACTGATTTAGTCAAGGTAGAATATTTTGTATGCTTCCTTATCCCCCATGCGTAGGCATTATCGTGTGCAATGGAAGAGCATGTATCCCTTGTCAACCAGCGCCATGTGCTCCCTGTAGTAAGCTGAAACCCGTAAATACTAACAATGTTATAATTTTAATCTTTCTTTACTCTGAATCACTGAAAATAGAAGTTAAATTGTCAAAAAGATACAGTACATAACTATATAGCATCTACATATCCTATACATTGAAATACTCTATAATGTGTTGTACAAACACTAAATTATTAAGCAATTCACATAATATTTCCAAATTTACAATGGATTTTATTTATATAAACTAGTACTGCACGTTTCTACTGGATGTATTCAGACAACATTTTATTGAATTCTATTGAAAACTGATTTAATTCATCGGCTGTCCGAGATTAATTTTACAAAGGTTATTTTTCTATCGCAATAGAATAATCGGAGAATGGGGAAGACATTTTTAAAATGCTTGATTTTTTTTTATATTAACAGGTTCAGAACTCTCCACCCACTAATTTATGAACGAAGGAAACTTATCGCCTGGCGTGAACATGTGGCGTGACGATAAAAACAATAATGAGTAAAAGCTTCTCTAAACATTCTGAAAAATGTTCTCTATGTCGGAATAAAGCAGAATTTTACTGCAACTTTTGTAAAAAAAAAAAAAAAAAAAAAAAAAAAAAGGAAAAAGCTATGCCCTCCTTGTGAGAAAAAACATGTGAGAAATCTTCGTAGGAAATACCATGATCTAGTAAATTACCGTGCTAGGCTGGAGACTATATAATACCTGAAAAATGTTGTAGACATCCAAACAAGATGTTTAAATGTTGGTGTCATTCGTATGAACAACCAATATGTTTTCCATGCAGCGGATATGCAAATCATGAAATATCTGGTATACGTTTCGTCTATAAAGAGTATAGGCAAAAATGTAGAGATATAATTGTTAAAATCAGAAGTGATATCCTTTTATTTGAAACTGATATCATGCAATCAATCAAAACTAGTGGATACAAATATCAACACTCTAAGAAATATGAAGCAAAAACTTACAGAGTCTGAACATTCAGATGGATGTAATCATCTTGAAAAGAGTTTATTATTTAAGATGTTTGATGAAACAAAAAGAACAAACAATAAAAAGACACATCTCCTTCACTGAGAAGTATGAACATTCATACGACCATTCGGCTAAAAAACCAGGACAATTTCTCCTATCCAAGATGAAAATCTATATTTCAAGCATATTGGATAAGTATGCTACCTTTGCCATTATTTTCAACAATGAAATAAGAAAAATGGGATGCTTAATTCTTGTTTCAATTCAAAATCACGGAGAGAGGAGGGAGAATGGTAGGAACTGAGCGAATGCAAGAACCGTTTCTTAAAGTATACGTCAATTTTTTCGGTTGGTTGAGCTTCTACAACTATCAGCAACCATGGATAAAGAAGTGGAGAAAACATTTTGTGCATAAAAGTAATAACTAATACAAACAAATGATATAATCTAATGAATCAAAATGTTAATAAATAATTAATGATTCGATACTGCATTTTTAAATGCCTCAAAATAAAAAGTTTTCGATAAATTATGTTACATTTGCGTAAATTATCAAACGCCAAAACCGAAATATATATGTCTTTATATATGATCAAACATGTATGATTCCACAGTATGTGTTTATATATGAACAATCGGTAATATGAGCCTGCTGAGCAGACAGCTGTGTTAGTTTGATGTAGTCGACTTAAAATAATGTAGTTTAATGTAATTTTTGTTACAGGTACATGCCATATACTAAAACATTAAGCAAACCATTATATTAATCTTCAATGCTTCAATCATAACAAAAATTAAAATTCTATAGTTTCTTTCATTGTCTGGTTAATGTCAAATCCTATATTCAATCTCAGAGGATGGTCTTCATTCTAGACACCCAGCATACTTTTCTTTGATTTAAAGTGAGTACGTTTATCAAATATTGACAAAATTATTTCATAACACGACTTACATGCCATATAAGATTAAGTACATATGATACAGTCTTGCTTTCTTTACAAATATAAGAATGACTTGTGTTAATAAAATCTTAAAAATTAAAAGATTTACGAATTCCAGGCTCTTAACAACTATTTCAGTTGACACAACAATGTGTCTGTAGGTAGGTGGGAAAATATTTAATAATTTTATCCTGAGTCAGGATAGGGCAAGCAAAAAATGTTTTAAAGATTAATTGCTTAAATTCTCTTTTATTTTAGATTGAGAAATACCAACAGATCAGAACCATTGACGGGATATGAGTGTAGCCTTATTTGAAGACTCAACAGCATCACCGTGTATAATTGTATGCACTAGAGGAATTGGAAGTGAAATATTGACACATTGTTAAACATTATTCAAACTTATTTCACAATTTTGAATCTGTTTACATGCAGTTATAATAAAATAAGAAGTTTCATAACTAATCTTATGTTCTCACTGAGAGGTGTAATTTAAACAGTTCTTCATAGACAAGAAGCAGCATATTTCTTTTCCTCAAAAGCAACCTATCTGAAAAGTTCTATTTTAACATCTACATGATCAATACACAGGTTTTAAGGCAGATGTGACTTGTCAACAGGGAATATATATTACTCTTTGGCACCTGATCCTACATCTGGAATTCCCAGGGGGTCTGTGTATATATCTTCTTGACATTTGTGAATTTTTTGTATATTGATTGATCAGTGTTTGCTATATTTTTTTCCTTTCAGTGTAAGTGACTAAAAAAATTTGTCATTTGTTTCAAACTTGAATAATACAAGCATTATAACTTGTTCTTAGAAAGTTTTTTTTAGACAAGACTGTATTCTAATTGGAGACGAAGGTTTTGAAATGAAGGTACCTTTTAAATTTTAATACAGAAATTTTCACACCAAGGGAGATGTGGCGTTAATGTTTATGTTAATATTTTCTCTGCAATTAATGTTAAATCTTATAGAAAATGTTTATTTGGTAATGTATAAAAATGGGGGGTTTATTGAAGCCGGCTACATATTTTTGCTAGGATTTCTATAAACTTTAGAAATTCACTATGGGAAGAGTATTTGGGAATAACAATGAAGATAGGGTAGAGCTTGTTGACTTTGATGTAAAAATTTTACATACTGTTAATGTAATCTTATTCTTTTATCACTAACGACTTTGTAAAAACGTAGGTACTCCAGTATTCGCATTTTGCTTACAGGATTTTTTATTTTTATTTTCCCTTAAATTTCATTCTGACAGAGTCTACTTTATCTATTAAACCCTACCTTTAAAATAACCTTCAGCAGAATTCAAAATAGAAATGTTCTTTCGCCAAGCAAAAACTCATGGTTCCCAGAGTATTTTTACGATGATTGATTTCAGATCTTCGTTTTTAGTTACACTGTTCTTAAAAAGGATATTACATGTATGTACATTTAACGACGTTCGATCCTGATATTTAAAGTCTTAAACTCATTACTGAGAAGTATGAACATTCATACGACCATTCGGCTAGAAAACCAGTACAATTTCTCCTATCGAAGAAGAAAATCTATATTTCAAGCATATTGGATTAGTATGCTACCTTTGCGATCATTTTCAACAATGAAATAAAAAATGGGATGCTTACTTCTTGTTTCAATTCAAAATCACGGAGAGAGGGGGGAGAATGGTAGGAACTGAGCGAATGCGAGAACCGTTTCTTAAAGTATACGTCAATTTTTTCGGTTGGTTGAGCTTCTACAACTATCAGCAACCATGGATAAAGAAGTGGAGAAAACATTTTGTGCATAAAAGGTAATAACTAATTCAAACAAATGATATAATCTAATGAATCAAAATGTTAATAAATAATTAATGATTCGATACTGCATTTTTAAATGCCTCAAAACAAAAAGTTTTCGATAAATTATGTTACATTTGCGTAAATTATCAAACGCCAAAACCGAAATATATATGTCTTTATATATGATCAAACATGTATGATTCCACAGTATGTGTTTATATATGAACAATCGGTAATATGAGCCTGCTGAGCAGACAGCTGTGTTAGTTTGATGTAGTCGACTTAAAATAATGTAGTTTAATGTAATTTTTGTTACAGGTACATGCCATATACTAAAACATTAAGCAAACCATTATATTAATCTTCAATGCTTCAATCATAACAAAAATTAAAATTCTATAGTTTCTTTCATTGTCTGGTTAATGTCAAATCCTATATTCAATCTCAGAGGATGGTCTTCATTCTAGACACCCAGTATACTTTTCCTTGATTTAAAGTGAGTACGTTTATCAAATATTGACAAAAATATTTCATAATACGACTTCCATGCCATAAAAGATGAAGTACACATAATACAATCTTGCCTTCTTTAAAAATATAAGAATGAGTTGTGTTAATAAACTTTAATTAAAAGATCCACGAATTCCAAGCTCTTAACAACTATTTCAGTTGACACAACAATGTGTCTGTAGGTAGGTGGGAAAATATTTAATAATTTTACCCTGAGTTAGGATAGGGCAAGCAAACAATGTTTAAAGATTGCTTAAAATTCTCTTTTATTTTAGATTGAGAAATACCAACAGATCAGAACCATTGACGGGATATGAGTGAAGCCTTATTTGAAGACTCAACAGCATCACCGTGTATAATTGTATGCACTAGAGGAATTGGAAGTGAAATATTGACACATTGTTAAACATTATTCAAACTTATTTCACAATTTTGAATCTGTTTACATGCAGTTATAATAAAATAAGAAGTTTCATAACTAATCTTATGTTCTCACTGAGAGGTGTAATTTAAACAGTTCTTCATAGACAAGAAGCAGCATATTTCTTTTCCTCAAAAGCAACCTATCTGAAAAGTTCTATTTTAACATCTACATGATCAATACACAGGTTTTAAGGCAGATGTGACTTGTCAACAGGGAATATATATTACTCTTTGGCACCTGATCCTACATCTGGAATTCCCAGGGGGTCTGTGTATATATCTTCTTGACATTTGTGAATTTTTTGTATATTGATTGATCAGTGTTTGCTATTTTTTCCCGTTCAGTGTAAGTGACTAATAAAATATTGGTATTTGTTTCAAACTTGAATAATACAAGCATTATATCTTGTTCTTAGAAAGGTATTTTTTAGACAAGACTGTAGCCTAATTGGAGACGAAGGTTTTGGAATGAAGGTACCTTTTAAATTTTAATTCAGAAATTTTCACACCAAGGGAGATGTGGCGTTAATGTTTATGTTAATATTTTCTCTGCAATTAATGTTAAATAAAAAATGTTTATTTGGTAATGTATAAAAATGGGGGGTTTAATGAAGCCGGCTACATATTTTTGCTAGGATTTTTAGAAACTTTAGGAATTCACTATGGGAAGAGTATTTGGGTATAACAATGTAGATAGGGTAGAGTTTGTTGACTTTGATGTAAAAATTTTACATACTGTTCATATAATCTTGTTCTTTTATCACCAACGACTTTGTAAAAACGTAGGTACTCCAGTATTCGCATTTTGCTTACAGGATTTTTTTATTTTTATTTTCCCTTAAATTTCGTTCTGACAGAGTCTACTCTATCTATTAAACCCCTACCTTTAAAATAACCTTCGGCAGAATTCAAAATAGAAATGTTCTTTCGCCAAGCAAAAACTCATGGTTCCCATAGTATTTTTACGATGATTGATTTCAGATCTTCTTTTTTAGTTACACTGTATTTAAAAAGGATATTACATGTATATAAATTTAAATGATAGAGGAGATATTTTACTGTTTGAAATGTAATATAGAGATAAGGGGATTGGCATAGTGAAGCCTATTCAACTAATTGAGACCCTTCCTCTTTAGCTTACAGACAAGAGTTTGCCGCTACTTTAGGTTGAGATTTTAGCAAATTAAGCTTATATTCCAAATTCGTTTTATTGTCCTAACACAGTGCTCATGTTGTTTTTCAAGCTTACTCCTTATTCCAGTTTGGGTAATCCAGCCTTTTTGTATAAGTCAAATCTAAGGAAACAGGTATTAAAAGGAATTTATCTTCAAATCTGTATCCTCTTTAGGCGATGCCTTATTTGCTCTTGAATATTATCATCTGATTTTGTTCAGTTTCAAGAGGATTAGCAAAGTGAGGCCTATAAAACAAATTTAGACTCTTCCTCTTTAGCTACTTTAGGTTGAGTTGTTAGCAAATACAACTGAATCTGAAAGGTTCGTCTTTCACCTTTCTAGATTTATATTACATGTAAATTAGTTTTCAATTTTGTATATACTTGTCTACTGCATGATACTTGGTTTACCCTAAGTTTTTATTGTATTGCTGACATCCAAGTTAGGTAATAAATTCATTGTTGTCTCCCTTGCCACGAATACTCACCCAAGCTCTGTTTGTGATCATAAAGCTGTGGTACATTTGCGATAATGTGTTCTGTTTGTACCTATATACAATAAATATTGTAACAGTAGAGCATGTTTGATAATGTGTTCTACTTGTTACTATATAACTGTGGAATATTTCTGATAATGTGTTCTCTTTGTTACTATATATATAACTGTTGAACATTTGTGATAATGTGTTTTGTTTCTAACTATAAAACTGTAAAACCTTTCTGATTATATGTTCTTTTGGAAAGTATATAGATATGGATCATTTCTGAATGTGTGCCCTCTTTGTAACTGTATAAAACTGTGGAACATTTCTGATTACGTTTGAATCAAACTATCATAACCTCAGGACACTCTGACCGTCTGCGAATGGTTTTGTTGCTGAGATGTGTCATTTACAATTTTGACACATTTGTTGGGCTGTATTTAAACTGTTGTAAGTTATATTTTGTGATATTTTATTGATGTGATTTTTTTTGTTTATATACATTCGATTAACCTACCTCAAAGGTAAACTCAGACTTACCTGTACAGTACAGGCTTGGAAGTGTGGAGCATGGTTTCATTTCAATTCGCCTACACATATTATACAGGGTTTTCCATTATCAATTTCCGATTATCAAAGATCTTACCGTGTCGGAATATTTTAACGGTGTTACACACATAAAATTTAAATCGTTGCTGTGTCGGATAAACTTTTCCTGTGTCGGGTCCGACACAGTAAGACAGCTCTTGGAGAACCCAGGTCCCTGCATTATATGTAATGTTTCAAAAATATCTGTGTGTTCAACTGAATGAAATAAATCAGTTCATCCAAGCCAGATGTCGAAGATTTTTTTTTATTTCTGAAAGATACATCCGCTGGGCTCTTCTTTACATGAGGGAGACATAAAAAAGGTATTACATAATATGAAAATATAGATCGTAGGAAATACATTCGGCTTTTCTAGAATACTAGAACTGCTTAAAACACATGCCCTATTAGATTTTTATAAGTTTCTGTGTAACAAGTATGAGATTTGTCCATACAGTTCGTAGATAATGAAGTTTTTGTTAAAATAAATGTTTCTATATATATCATTTATATATCAAAATATTTCTGTGGAAAAATCAAGCAAGATAGATTTCATTTTTATTGATATAGCTTTATATTTTTGTAAAAATTGGGGTCTTTAATGGTCGTCGATAGTGCTCATGGCCCAAGGTGGAAAATAAGTGTTTGTATTAAAATGTGTATTTTTTTATATAAAGCAAGTCAAAGCTTAATAAACATTATATGTAACACAAATAAAGAGGCTATAATCATTTTTCTTTTATATATCATATAATAAGTATGGATTACTAAATCGACAGTGGAAAAACGGAACAAAAATCCTCACGAATAGGTGTCAAAACTCGACAGAAAAGTGACCTCGGCCGTCCGAACGGGGCAACGTCCGATAAAAAAAATATGTTTTAATGATAAGCTTGTAACGACGTTCGAACTCCAGTACCAAAAGTTTTCTTCCAAACACGAACACTTTTCCCAATTTTAACCTATACTAAGGCGTATCTGTGGAAAGTGGGGAGGGGGGGGGGCTAAACTTATGAAGATATGTTCAATGCCTGTACTAAGTACATATTTGGGAAAAAAGTGGGTTCCGACGCCTATGGATAGTTTATATTGATGACGCTCATTGATTATCGTATATATTGTTTTGAATTAAAAAAAAAACAAATAATTATGATGTATAATTTAAGATTTTTGCTGGCACTTTGCAGTGCGACATAATGATTAAAATGTACGTAGTGTGCGTCCATGAACATGTATTCAAAATTCAATATCCAACTGTTTGACGTTATAATGAAATTAGCTTAAAGTCAGACTGGTCCGTGCATGCGCACTATCCGCGATCTTGAAACATGTTAAAGACCCCAAATTTTACGAAAATGTAAAGTTCCATCAATAAAAATGAAATCTTTCTGACTTGATTTTAATAAGAAATATTTTGATATACATTAAATTAATAAATATATATAAAGCCATTTATTTTAACAAAAACGTCATTGTTCAGGAACTTTTTGGACAACCCTCGTACCTCTATAAGTCTCTTCATGTCAAAATTCTAAATTTAAAAAAAACAAGAACAACAAACAAACAAAAAACAAAAATATTTAATCATTTGTTCGGGAAAGATTATTTCTAAATACTTTCGGTTCTTGCAATATAAATGTACCGGGGCCAATTAGTAGAGGAACAACAATCAGAGCACCGTCTTGATGGCCAAATGACATATTTTTTCTAAGTTTACAAGTAAGTTTTTTTTATTTCAAGCAAATTATTCATTATGAAAATGCAACAGAAAACACTTTAACCGCACAGGATGTGCCAGGTATGTAAACTATTTCCCACAACATTACGTTCTTACAGTAACAGATCGTGTTGACACGTTTTATATGTGTAAACACGATCTGTTATATGACCATGTGTTTTTGTTGTGTCTGGTAAATCAAAAAACATTTAGGTCTACCAAGAACGAATCCTTAATTTTGTTAACCATAAAAGAAAAAACTTCCTATTCAAGAGTTTTGTAGCTAAACCCCATTAATCACTTTACCTCTGATTTTTATATTGATTATAAACAACTGTTAAATATTTAAGGGGCAGTAACCATATGCTAAGAGAGATAACTTTCTGAAGACAATTTTCCATGAAATTCAATGAATTTTCATGTCATATTTCATAGATTTAATTCACAAGAACCATTTTATAGTCAACTCATTAGAAGCTATAATAATGTTCAGATGTGGATTTCTAGTTTCTATTGCCAATATTTTTATTAATTATTTGTAATAGTTTACCTAAAACATCCTTTAAATGGTGTAAATTGAGATATTAATATCTCCTAACGTATATTAAAGTCAGAGAAATTTCAGATGCAGAATTGTTTATAAACATTGATTTATATTTTGTTTCACTAAAATATTTTCAAGGGCGATAATGGAAAGATAACTCTTGTTAATTAATGCATATTATTTCAAAAGCACAGAAAACAATTTGATATTCTGATTTAAAAAGCAATGCTTCAGTATGTTTTCTAATGACAATTAGATAGGTATGACAGTAAATATTATAATTTCTATATATACTTCATATTTCTAATTTTATTGTGAGATACAAAATTAACTGATCTTTCTATTTACCATATCAAATTTTCTTCATATCATGATTTGACATATTATTCATTTCTGAAAAAGTAAGCAACGATTCATACTTCAAACTATTTTCCATTTTGAATTTAATGCTCTATTTGATGATGAAAATCAATGTTTGGAATTAAAAAAAAAATGTGAAATTTGGAGCAGAGGGATATTACCCGTTAATATAGAAAGTTTCTGAATGAAAGTATATGTCATCATGCCTAAGAATAAATTAAAAATAGTTCTCGGTACTTTTTTTTAAATTTTTCATTACCATAAAATATTTTTTAGTTATAACCTTAAATTGTATAAATATGGCAAAGTTATAATAGCTGAAGTGACAATGGAATTGACAAAGGCATAAAATATTTATAAATTTTTATTACTAGAACTTAATTTGAAAAAAAATAACTACACTTTCAAAGACTCTTCAATATGTATTATCAAAGGAACTATAATTGTTTATCCTTCTGACTTGTATCAGAAATGTAACGATTAGATCTAAAGATTGATTTGATTTCTTTTCCCTTGTTTTTGAGAAGAAATGGGCTTTTTAAAAGCTTTTTTTAACATGCATTGTCTTAACTTTGGTTTGTGAAGATTTAATATCAGAACATTATCATATTAGATATATAAAACTTTCCCCCAACAAGTTTTTGTCCACTCAGCATTTTTTTTTTTAATTTAAGCTTAAAATATGTTTTATACAAAAGTTGTCCTACAAAAATACTTTGTTGATGGATATATTGAAAGCATGTTTTTAGTGAAGAAAAACTAAATTCATTGATAATTATAAAACAGTTTTGTTGCACTCCTGACTGCAGTAAAATTTAAAATGACTGCGAAAAAAGTTGTAATTCAACTGTGTTTAATTTTTAGTCTCGGTACTTCATTGTTAAAATGTATAAAATTGCTTTAACTTGGCTTTATTTATTTATGCTTGCCGAAATTGGAATAAAATATTGCCGACTCAGCGTTAATCAATATCAATCAACCGTTAGACATGCATATTGAGGTAGTACCTATTAAAGGCAGAGAACTCTTCCTAGAAATGAATTTGTATCGCTATAGCATTAAAATTAGAATTTAAGTATGGGTAGCTAATAACAGGAATATGTATACTAGCATGAAGGATATGGAGATAACGAACAGTACTCAATATAAAAGTCCATTAAACAATACAAAATGGGAGCAGAGCAAACACGGACCATCAAAACATAAGATATGGGATCAGGTGCCATGGAGGAGTGGGCATCTCCTGCTGATCGGTCATACTCGCCGTGTGCTCCTTGTCATGATCAGGCAATAACAGAAAAATCCGTCGTCATTTCCAATTCAATGTATAAATAATGGACTAACAATTAGTTTGAAAAACATGAGTCAGGCCGAAAATAAAATATTGTTTGTTTGCAGTTGCCTACCGACCCACTGAAAATGCACCCGACCCAAACTTTTTTTTAGCCATTTTATAATATTATTTTTTCTCTCCAATTTTCAGGATATTAAAACTGTTTCATTTTCAATTTTTGTCTTCATTTATCATTAGTTCCAAGAGTGCAGCTTATTCATGTATAGTAGGCCTATGAAAACTTTATTTTATGTTATCCTACAAAAATCTGGAAACAATTAAAAAAAAATTGCCTACCTACCTACCCAATCTAAAAATTATAGATCGGCAACTGCAAACAAAGAATTTTTTAAGCTTGGCCTCAGCATTAGTCTCAATGAAAAATTGCATTTTCTGACAAATACAATTTACATTTCAGAAGATGAAGTAAAGAAATTAGGAGCAGAAAAAATGGACCTCCAAATATATGAGGCGGGATCAAATGCAATGGATGACCAAGCATCGTTTGTCGACCGACGCCCTTGGCTCCCTGTAGTTAGTTGAAAGCAGTAAATACTGACAATGTAATAATTTTATTTTTTCTTTACTCTTAATCACTGAAAATAGAAGTCATCAAAAAGATACAGTACATAGAGAATAATACATGCCCTTTTCCACATCACATCCTGTATCAGCCCGAGACACCAATTTCAGCCATAGGGCCGAAGGCCCGAGGGCTGATATTGGTCGAGGGCTGATACAGGATGTGATGTGGAAAAGGGTATGTATTATTATGTTTATTACACACTTAGTAATAAAATACAGCACACATTAAGTTGAGAAGAAAGTAAGTAAATAATCATGCATGGACTCCTTACATACATGTACATGGTCTTTTGCCTCATAAAGTTTGGGGTTTTTTTTCTGCTTCTAATTCTAGTGCATTTGATCCGTAATTTGAAAATAATCACTTATTTGTAAGTAAGATTATGCTTATTTTCAAAAAGCTAAAATTAAGAGTATATGAACCCACCAAAAAATTGTTTATGATCACTGTTTTTGTGGTTTTATTTACTAGGGGTGTGATATTGATCCTTGATACGGCTATTGTGGCGTCAGGTATATCGCATATGCAAAAATCCTGTATTTATGTATCTAAGTATGTAATAAATGTATCTAAGTATGTAATAAATAACTATATAGCATCTACATATCCTATACATTGAAATACTCTGTAATGTGTTGTACAAACATGAAATAATTAAACAATTCACGTATTAATTTCCAAATTTACAATGGGCTTTATTTATGTAAACTAGTACTGCACGCTTCTTCTGGATGTATTCAAAAATTTTTTTATTAAATTCTATTCAAAAATGATATAATTCATCGGCTGGTCGAGATTAATTGTAAAAAAGTTATTTCATTTTATCGCAATAGAATAATCGGAGAATGGGGAAGATATTTTAAAAATGCTTGATTTTTTTATATTAACAGGTTCAGAACTCTCCACCCACTAATTAATTAACGAAGGAAACTTATAGCCTGGTGTGGACATGTGGGGTGACGATAAAAACAATAATGAATGAAGGCCTCTCTAAATATGAACTTGAAAAGTGTTCTCTATGTCGGGATAAAGCTGAATTTTACTGCAACACTTGTAAACAAAATCTATGCGCTCCTTGTGAGATGAAACATTTGAGAAATCTTTATACGAAATACCATAATGTAGTAAATTACCGGGCAAAGGCTGGAGACTTTATAATACCAGAAAAATGTGGTACACATCCGAACAAGATGTTTAAATGTTGGTGCCATTCATGTGAACAACCAATATGTTTTGCATGCATTGGGCATGGAAATCATGAAATATCTGATATACGTTTCGTATATAAAGAGTATAGACAAAAATACAGAGATACAATTGTTAATATCAGAAGTGATATCCTCTTATTTGAAACTGATATACTGGAATCACTCAAAACTAGTGTCAATACAAATATAAACACTTTAAGAAAAATGAAGCAAAAAATTACAAAACAAGCTCAGAGACTGAAAATTGATATGGATGCAATTATATCGAAAAGAGTTTATTATTTGAGATGTATGATGAAACAAAAGGAACTAGTGCTAATTGTAACGGGGACCGTTACAGATGTTCCCCAAACGCTCCCCAACTCCTTTTTGGTGCCATATTCCCTGGAGGCTTCATTAAATAAGACACACTCCATGCATTTGAGATTTTAACTACGTTTACCCAGAAGTGTACAAAGTTCATTCAAATTTTAGCATTGCATGCGTGCGCATGTGAATGCATGTGTGTAATGACCATATCATCTTGTCTACACAATCTATATATTTTAATATACCAAATATTAAAGTATTTAATCCAAAAGTATTAAAAAAGATGCGCTCATTCAAGTGTTTTTTGGATTTTGCTCCTTTCACCTGCACGCACGTGCATACTTGAGCATGGTGACCATACCTTCTTGTAGATGTCCGTTACATCTATCTATGTTCTAAATCCCACCCCGTTTGATTGAAAACCAAGGGAGTTATAGCTGTTTAAAGTTTCAGCCAATCAGATTGCAGCGCACGTACATGCACGTGTATGCATGTGCATGGTGACCATATTTTCTTGTAGTAGACCAGTATATCTATCTATGTTCCAAATCCCATCCTGTTTGGTTGAAAATCAAAGGAGTTATAGCTATTTAAAGTTTCAGCCAATCAGATTGCAGCGCACGTGCATGCACGTGTTTTCATGATAATTGCTATATATCATGTTGTAGGATATTGTAATGCATGGCTATTTTCAAAATTTCAAAGGATTTCGTCAAAAAACAAGAAAGATATTGAGACTTTAGTTTCAGCCAATCAGAGCAAAGTGCACGTGCATGCGCGTTAGATCTTGCTATTTTGACCATGTCATATTGTCTATGCTACTAATATATCCTTATGTTATAAGTTTTAAAGCATTTCATCAAAAATTTAAAAAGTTACACCTATATCAATTAAATCTGTCATTTTACATGTTGCACGTGCACGCTCTTGCAAGCACGTGCGCGCAAAATGACCTTCGTTCCGCAAATCTACATAACATGTCTACTGACCCTAAAAACATTTCACCTTAGTCGGATGTATAGTTAACGAGATCATTCCCGGACAAAAAAGTACCCAGGAAGAAGAAGAAGAAGAAGAAGAAGAAGAAAAATAATAATAATAAGAAACAGAGTAAAAACAATATGTTCCCCAACTTCGTTTGGGGAACATAACAAGCAATAAAAAGACACATTTCCTTCATTGAGAAGTATGAACATTCATACGACCATTCGGCTAGAGAACCAGTACAATTTCTCTTATCCAAGAAGAAAATCTATATTTAAAGCATTTTGGATAAGTATGCTATCTTTGCCTTTATTTTCAACGATGAAATAAAAATGTGGGATTCTGATTTCTTGATTAAATTTGAAATCATGGAAAGACGAAGGAAAATGGTAGGAAGTAATACAATGCTAAGGTTGATGCCAAAGCCGTTACTCAAAGAATCCGTCCCATTAATAAATATACCTAGCGTTTATCATATTTCCTATGTAACATCCGATCGAGTCTGGGTTAGTCACCTTAACAATCTCTTCTTGATGAACATTGCAGGGGATACATTGTTTCAACTAAACGATGTTACAAATGTTAGTTCATTTGGAGTGCATTCTGTGAACAAGGAGGGTGATCTGATTTATATAGACAGAAATCATGACATCGCCTTAATATCTTCAGACTACAACAATAAAAGTATACTGGTTAGAAAATCAAAAAAATGGATACCACTATGTATTTTCAGTTTATCTCACACGGGAGATTTGCTAGTTGGTATGGGAAATGAATATTTTGAAAGGACTACATATGAATATACCCGTACAAAAGTAGTTCGTTATAATAGCTTAGGAAAATATGTTCACACCATCAAGTACAACGATGAAGGTGAGAAATTGTATTACCATCCTACCTACATCACAGAGAATGGAAACGAGGATATTGTGGTGGCTGATTTCTGGTCCTTAAAGGTAACAGACTATAATGGAAAACACCGTTTCACATACACCGGAAATCCATCAGTTTCAGGAGACACGTTTACTGCGCATGGAATTTGCACAGATGCGCTGCTCAACATTCTGGTGTGTGACGTTTTATACAGGACTGTACATTTGATTGATAAAGACGGTAAATTTCTGTCTTACCTATTTTCAGAGGAACAAGGGTTTTTTAGACCTACATGTATAGCATATGATCATAGAACTCACCGTCTGTGGTATGGACATTCGGATGCATTAAACAGCACAGCGCGTCTGCATATATACAGACATATTAACATAGAGAATTCTGTTACAGGTAAATTTGAAGATGGCTTTCTTCATATTATGGGAGTTTCGATGAGTATAGACTGCAAAAAACATTACTCATGCTATTGGAGAAACGGTGTTAAATTGATGACGGATATTCTCTGAAAGATCTTATCTACATATGTGAAAATAATTTTGATGCAAAACAGACAGAAGAACTATTTTTAAAACTTTTATGTTAAATTTCAAACCAAGACATACTGAGCCTAGCTTGACAAGGATAATACTTCATTATTAAAAGCATCATATATCTAAATTTTGTATCTAATTTTCAGCTTGATCCACAATTAATTTTATTGTATTATCATATTTTATTTTATTAAAAATATCTGTTTTATTGTAGATTGAGAAACACCAACAGATCATAAATATTACGGAGAAAAAAAGCTCTAGGTGAAGACTAAACAGCAGCTCTGTGTATAATTCTTTAAGCGTGAGAGGAATTGGAAATTAAATTTTGACACATGGAAAAAAATTATTCAACCTTGTTTTAACAATTTTTAAATCATTTTATATGCATGGAAATAAGAAATTAAAAAAGGAACACAAAATGGTGTCTGTTTTTGAAATTGGCTAACAATACTTTCTCACTGAAAGGTATAGTATTTAAACTGTTTTTATGGACAAAATCCAGCAGTATTTTTTTTTTATTATATGATTAAAAAAACGAAATATGAAAAAGTTTTATATTAGCATCCATGTGATTAATAAACGGGGTTCACGACGGGGGTAACCGGTCAACTGGGGATGCTTTCTACTCCTGGACACCTGATCACACCTCTGGAATTCCCAGGGACCCTTTTATGTGCCCTCTTTACAGTTGTGATTTTTTTAAAGATCGATCAGTGTTTGCTATCTTTTCCCTTTTTCATGTGACTTATAGAAGATTGCGATTTTATTTTGAATTTCAAACTTGAATAATAGACGCATTGTATCTTTTCTTTGAAAGGAATTTTTGCAGACAAGACTGTAATTAAATTGGAAACAAAGGTTTTGAAATGAAAGTACTTTTTAAATTATACTACAGAATTTTTCACATTAAGGGAGAAGCCGCGTTAATGTTGATGTTGATATTTTTCTCAGCAATTCAATATCAAATAGAAAATGTTTATTTGGTAAGGTATAAAAATTTGGTTTGATAGAGCATTCACTACCTATCTTTGCCAGGAATTTTATGAAGTTTATGAATCCACTATAGGTAGAGTATTCAGGTACAATATAATAAGTAAGGTAGGGTTGATTAACTGGGATGTAAAAAAAATATTTTTCTAAAAAAATGAAATGTGATTTAAAAGGATCTAATCCTCGGAAAGTGAACTGTTTGTATATGTAGGATTTCAAGACGTTAATTAACAATGATAATAAGCCCTACAAATAAAGATGATTTTGTAACCAGGGGCCCAATTTACAAAAGAACTTACAACTAAGACCAAAAAATTCAGATTGCTGTAAAATTTTGTAAAATTAATATTTCTCTTTGAAATTGGTTGTGTAAAAATTTCTTACCACTTTCTTTTTAAAAAGAAGAAAATAATTTTCGATATAATGTTAATTAAAAAGCTATATGAAGAATTAAATTTGGTCTTAAGTCGTAAGTCCTTTTGTAAAAAGGGCCCCAGTATTTTAAGTTAAAACTTTCATATACTGTTTATGTAGTCTAAATTTGATTTGCATCTGCCTTTCATTCATTTGCAGGATTTAAAATTTTTTTCCCCTAAATTTCCATTCTGACAGAGTGTTCTAGTCTACTCTCTCTACTAACCTCATAACATAACCTTCGGCAGAAATTAAAATAGAAATGATGTTCTGTCACCAAATGAAAGATCCAGGCTCCTAGTCAGACCCAGTGTATTTACATGTTGACCTTTCACGATGATTGAAGTTACGTTTTCATTTTCAACGACTTGAAAAGTATACTGCATACATTGGACTGAAAGAGATGTCTTACTTCTTTCAAGTGATTATATAATCCTAAACAACCAACACTTTGCATTTTCCTCACATTAGAATGTTTGATTTTAACACTTATTAGGCGACTGAAACATTATTATTATGATTTAGCTGGACTGTAGAAAAAAATTATGGATATTTTTAAATCATTGAGTTACAAACAATCAGCTATAATGGTCAATGAAATTTATAGAGATAACGAACAGTATTCAATGAAACATAACAATGGTACCTCTTTTCTAGGTGTACTTTAAAAATACACATGCCGACTGCATTTAACCTCCATTAATGATTATAAAGCATTTGAAATGCTATACTTTGTATAATGTTGCGCTGAAATGAGGATTTTCATTCATCGTTCACTTCTTTTTTTTTGTTTCAAAGAATAATCTTCCAAAATTGTAATGAATGCAACATTCTGCACGGTCATAGATCTTTCTCACTCTGTTAATTATAAAGTGAAGTATTATTTAATTGTAATCGTGACAAAATAAATTAAAACTGGTTAACATGGGGCTTTTATGATTTAAGAAATATGGTCACTCGATTATCTGGGAAATATGAATCAAATTTATCTGAAACAAGTCCAGCAGTGTGCATCCTTAGTAGTACCTTTCATGCAAATTGTCCAAATAGGTCAAACAACTTCAAAATGAACATACTCCAAAAACTTTAAGCTGGTCA
>NW_026928777.1:0-35527 GCF_032062105.1 Saccostrea cuccullata | reverse complement strand
TGAAGATCAAAGGTGACGTAACCATAGGTAAGTTTTAATTGGTTGTTTTCGGACGTTATCAACAAGTCACGAAACACTTCATTGAAATATGTCCCCGTGTAGTCCTCAACCGGGCGTTCTAGCGGAATGTCTCTAGGGATGTAAGTGGGGCGTCTCTTGACAGGGTGGGGCATGAAAGGTTGCGGAAAGCTACAAAGCATGGTAGAGTTAAGCCAGGGTTCCTCTTCATTATAAAGATCACTTATATAGGAACTAACTGAAATCCGGAACATTTCGTCGTCGTCTTCACCAGTTGCTGAGATAAAAATACCCAAGTGTTTGTCTGGAAAAGCGTTATAAGTGACCGGTAACCAAAGAGGTTTCCCGCCTCCTCTAGTATTCTGTGACCTAAAATACACAATGACCCACTGGATCTAATTAAAAAGAACATGTAAACCCTTCATTGTTAAATCACTAAATGTATCTTATATAAAAGGTCCACGATAATTTACATTTCATACTAAACTGATTTACTGGCATTTCATGAATTTTTATCCTCTGTTCTATAAAAGGATTTCCATCATTTAAAAACCGTTTTGATTGGCTTAAGAAAATTTGGTTTTGATACAAAGATGAAAATTATTGATGATTGAGGTTTACCTCTATATTTCCCAACATTGAACCCCAAGCTGTATCCTGAGTATGTTCTAGAATACGGGACCCCTTTGGATTTTACAAAATAGTCCTCTGTACGTGAGGACTGCAGTTGTTGCCATATCAAAAAGAAATCTTCTATCTTCTTTCGGTCCATCAAACGGATGCCCGAGTCCGTCTTTCTATCATTTAACATGAAGTTCATAAATTTCGCCATGTCTTCCGCACTCATCAATATGCAAGCCGCACCACAGAGTTCCGTCCATTGTCTGAAAGAAGGAAAACACGAGAAAAGAGTAGAACTATTAATGAAGAATTCGAATTTTTTTTTGTCCCCCACTTTCTCTGAGAGTGAGGGATATTAATTTGGATTTGTATGACCGTCCGTCTAGCTATCCGTCTGTATTTCTGTCTGTCTATAACACTTTCCCGCGATATCTCGAAAAGCTTTCGGCTTTTGCAATGCAATTTTACATAACTACTCCCTAATGCCTAAAGAAGGTCCCAACTGATTGAGGCCAAAAGAGCAAACTAAGGTCATACTGTCTTTGTGTAAAACTTTCATTTCCGGGCAATATCTCAAGAAGCTATTTCAAGAGCTTTTGCAATGAAATTACATACCATAACTCCCCATGGCTCCGCCCGACCCCCTTTTGACCTTCCCTCTAGTTCCGCGCATGGTCTTCTTTTCACTCGGGCCCAATATCCGGCTATTGATTTTGACCCCAAAGTCGCCAAATTAAAGTTACGTGTAAAAATAAAGTGCATAATTACTCTAAACCGTTTTTGAGATTATACAAACGCTAAATAAAGAAACAAAAATAAAATCGAAGTTTTATCTATACAAATATTCATCAATAGTAATGACTTTGAAAACTTCAGTCCCAAGTGTGTCCTGAGTTCATTTGCGGAAGACTTTTTGATGGTCAGTGCTATCAGAGTTTAGACTCTACAAGCTTATCTTGGTGAGCTAGCGCTATAGCATAATAACACACAGAAGATATCTGAACCATATTTTAATTTGCTTAATCGATATATTTTTAATAGGAAGACACATTGGTGCAAGGGGGGGGGGTCACAATTCAGAATGGTGAATCTATAAGTGGGCTTCTCGTCGGCAATAGATAACTCTTTTTAACCGAGGTTGCCGCGGTTTTCCGAGCTTTCCGGAAAGATCAGTGAAGTTAGATTAGAAAATCTAGGTATTTATTACAATTCTAGAAATAATGGTCTTGATTTTATAGAACCCAAGTTACTGTTACTGTTACTTTTTGTACATTTCCGTGTAGGTCAGACAACAAAATTCGAAAATTCAGATTATATGTATTTTCAGAAGATGAAACAAAATTGACCTGTCTATATGACATACTCTGAAATGTTTTTTTCCGGGCTTGTCTGAATTGTCCAGGAAGGTAGTATAACTAAGAAAAGATGTCTAGAATCGTAGCATTATAAATATGACCTAACTTCTTCTTGTACTTTTGTGTGTAGGTTAGACAATGAATAAAAAAAAAAATCAGTATCCACATCTAGACTGGTATTGCCAGTGTAATTTCAGAGCATAGTAGTTTACCCAGAATTCCCGACCGTGAAATCGAGCATGGGTATTCGAGAAATATTCACTAACGTATTTAGCGCTCTCAATCTGATTAAAATCAGATCCATTGATCCACTCACATAGATCGCTATACAGGGTGCAAACTACAGTAAGAAAAAGGTCAAAACTCTCTCTCTCTCTCTGAAACAAATATCTCTACTAAATTCAGCACTTTAGAATTATCTGATACACAAATTTTCAGTATTATGGCATCTAATTCAACTGTTATTTTCGTCAATTAATTTCAGGAATATCGACATGATTGCATACAGCAAAATGTGCATTTTGTATGTTTATGATGTATTGAGAAGCTTGTTTAGCAATTACTGAAAACAAAGCAGCCATCAATATATATCTGAATTCTTGAAAAGTAAAGTTCATAGAGTTCAAAATCAATTATAGACTTCCCGAATTTGATCATATATTTGAGAAATATCTACACAGATATAAAAGTGCACACTGCTGTAACAACCTCCTTAATCTAAATTACAAATCCTCATTGTAATAGTCATCATTTGAAACTTTAGAATGACAATGCTTCTTTCTTCTGCCCTTGAACTATTGTTAGTTTCAAACTTCCTGTTACATCAGCAATTGTCGTTGTCATTTTCAGAAGCAATATAATTGGTTAACAATTACCTAAGCGGTTTTCCACCAGGAAGGAAACTTTTTATGATTGGAAATAGGCATATATAAGCACGTTTCCTAAAAGACTTTTTTTTCCTTTTTCCATTTTTCTAACTGGTAGGGTTTTTATTGATTATCGAATTTGCTCTCAAGGCAGTAAAATTGCATTTATTCTAGCATGTGTACGAGTTTTTATAGTTTCCCTATATCTCTTATATTATCAATTTGAATGACAATGCAATAATCTATATGCTGCAAGCTTCTCATTTCACATGCCATCTTTAGATATAATATATAAACAAAAGCACAAAAGTAAAAATATCACAAGTTACATTCAACACAATTCTTAATATTTTGTAAAACTAACAAATATATGTAATCTTAAACATAATTTTTAACCTGAAATGAAAATAAAAGTAACTGTGAGAACAATTTTAAAATTACTATTGCAAAACTGTGTGTAGTTGATAAAAACAGTTTTGCGAAAAGTAAACTGTTTAAAGAGCTACAAACTGGTTAGCGATTGTTAATTAAGTATTCATGTACCACTCTGAAAATCGGTAAATAATTAACATACTGTTACGTGTAAGCTAAAGGGCTATGATTTAACCACGGAATCTTTGATTTGTTATCAAATTGAAACATCTTTCTGGTAAACAACACTTTACGACTATAAACATGTATTTAACTTTCATATAAACTATATTTAGCATTATTATGCTTCCTGTCAGTTTGTCTCTATATAACCCATACCCTACTATTCTCGCATAGTGGTCTAAGGATTTATATAGCGTAAGCATACTATGCCGAAATAGTGCATGGCATCCATTTTTGAGGAAAATCCGACAACGCCCATACCGGGGAGCGAACTCACGACCCCGAGATTGTCAGTCCGATGCGCTACCGAATACGCCACAGACGCCGATATCACACCCTTAGTAAATGAAACCACAAAAACAGTACTTGTGATCATACACAATTTTTGGTGGGTTCATATTCTCTTTTTAATTTTAACTTTTTGAAAATAAGGTTAATCTTAATTTACAAATACATGTAATAGATTATTTTCAAATTAGGATCGAGTGCATTGAAATAGAAGTAGAAACAACCCCAAATCGTATGAGACAATAGACCATGTACATGTATGTACGAAGTCCATGCATGATTATTTACTTATTTTCTTCTCAACTTAATGTATGCTATATTTTATTACTAAGTATGTAATAAACATATTTATACAGACTCTTTTCCACATCACATCCTGTATCAGCCCTCGACCAATATCAGCCCTCGGGCCTTTGGCCCTCTGGCTGATATTGGTGTCTCGGGCTGATGCAGGATGTGATATGGAAAAGGGTATGTATTATTCTCTGTTTGTAATATATATAAACTTAGTTTCAAATATTTTACACTTAAGATTAAAATTAAACAAATTAATTCTTCTAAAATAGTTTCTTGCAACCCCCCTTCCTTCACTCAAATACTATTCTCTAAAACTATCTGTAGATTAGGGTGAATTCACCATGCATCGGATACCCTTGTACTTCAACAAGTTCTAGCGATATCGCTACCGACGGAAAATTATCAAAATGGAGTTTAACGTTTAGTTTGTGATTAAATTATCAATTTGGGACACAATTATATGCCCTTTATTGAGAAAATATCCTCAAAAATTGACTTTTTAGGGTTAACTCAAATTCACCATGGATCGGACATTATTTACCATGCATCGGTATTTTGACCGGAAAAATATCGTACCGTTATCAAAGTGCTTTATAATACTTGATATGGATATATTTTTATCTTTTATCTAAGAAATAGCCCTCAACTTAAATTTAATTGACGATATAATTGCACAAATGTAGAACAATTCAAGAGACCTCACTCTGCCTTAGAAATGCTTTAAAATGCTTATAATACGGTAATTCGCGTCTTTTTTTCATGGTTTTATCATACTCTGGTTTGTAGAAATAAATTGAGTCAAATTCCAGACGTCATATATCGATAACTTGTATTTTCACTAAAAATATAGTTTTTATTTTCTTTTTCCACAAAAAACAGCTATCAGCTGGGTTCTGTATGAAAATGGTAGTGCTTATCTTTGCATCGGAAAGTGTCTGATGCATGGTTAATTTGTGTCCGATGTACGGAGAAATGAACATACTAGTGAAAACCAGCTCTAAAAAGAGTTATACGAACATTGAAGTGAAATTTCTTTAAAATTTATGTAAAATTACCAATCTTTAACTTTATTCACCAAAGTCTGACTCGTTCCGTTGAAGTCGAATTTGTAGAACAATAACTCCAAAAATCGCAAAATCATAAACTTCTGGTTATTCCCCTTTGATGATGTAAAATATGACGTAACATTCTCGGGGTATTTTTATCACAACATGATAATAACAATCGGTATCATTAAAAAAATTAAATCTTCAGCTTTAAGATAGAAACAAATAAATACATGGAACTCTTAAGTTGAAAGAGAATTTATTGTCTAAAGTTGTCCGAAGCAAGGTATGTGTCCGATGCATGGTGAAATCACCCTATACCTAAAGCATGGAACGTTTTAAACTAAAGAAAAAGATTATGACGTACATGTTGCACAAGGTGACGTCATAATAGAGTAGACGAATGTAACAGGTGATGAAAATGAACATTGGGAATGAAGAAAATATTGCCGTTTTTATGTATACAATAACAACAGTCAGCATAATAATAACAATAGTGTTGTGTTTTGCGTGCACTATGCCTTAATAGTAGTCAGGGTTTGACACAAAGTGCACTCGCCTGCGGCTCGTGCACCATGTGTCAAACCCTGACTACTATTTAGGCATAGTGCACGCAAAACAAAACACTATTATATAAATAGACACCATTTCACATGTTTGAAGCTGAATACAAAATTCACGTACCGCAAAAATTGGAAAGACACAGGATGTAGAATCCCTTCATCTAAGACATATCCTGTCGCAACATCAATCACATCCGGATCCAGTTCGGTAAAAAATGAAGAAGAATTCATCCCTAGTGGAGCAAAAATATCCTTTTTTACAAGATTTTCCCATGAGTCTCCTCCCATTTTTTCACTCATGTACGTTAATACTCCATACATGAGATTGTTTGTTCTAAAATGGTCGCGGAATCCACCCTCTGTTTTTAAAAGCTGAAGACGTCTAAAATAAAATGATTTTTTGTAATATTTTTTTTGTTTACAGTATTCTTTATTATTATATGATTGAATAATTTCCCTCTATCTGATTGGCTGAGATACAAAGTTCTATGTTAGAAAAATACTACGTTGTATTGACCTGCACGTGACGTTCCAGGTCAATACAAGGAATTATTGCAGGTCAATTTAAGGAATTATTGACCTGCTCCATTTTTTCAGTTACAATGTGTTCTTGTTGAAATTTCTTGTTAAAAAAATTTCAATGAAAGCTAAGAAACAGTCCTGTAGGAGTTTGCTATTATTTAATCATATAATAAAACAGTTATTGCTGTTTTTTATGGTCAATACGATGATTTAGCCACCTTCGAAGTACAATATTCACTTCGCCCTTCGGGCTCAGTGAATATTGTACTCCTCAGGTGTATAAATCATCGTATTGACCTTAAAAACAGCAATAATTGTATAATATAAACAGGTCCAACATAATCTCTTGATTCAGCTATATACATGTAGCTTGAAATGAGTACAATATATAACTTGATTTATCTATTCAAAATAGTCTGATAAAGCCATTTGTGTAGAGTTTTTCATAAAAAGGTTTTTTCTTATAAGAAATATATAAAAAGTCTTAAGTAAGTGACAATATATAATTGTACTGTGAAATATTTAAAAATTCACCCCAAAGAAGAGAATTTAAAGATTGTAACTTTTGAATAGTAGATCAGCATAGTATTATCGATAATAGGATAAAACCACTTACTCTATGACTTTCTCCCGTTTGAGATCTTTATCTAGTCGGAGGTAGTTATACGGTCTTAAACCCGTTCTGTGGGTCATTACATCAAGAGTATTCACAAACTGGGAGAGAAGAAAAGAGTTTTTGAAAAGTTCCTTGTTACCAAAAAGATGTCGAAGTGTAGTGTTCAAGTCATATCTGAAATAATGAAAAAAAAGTAAGCAAGCTCACATACCCCACGCTCCCCCAAAATTCAAAGTGATGAAAATCCCGGAAAAAATAAAGGAATCAGAATTTCCCAGTTATATGCACATCTACACATTGTTTCCTACATATCTGCAAAGTTTGACAAAATTCTGTGCATCGGTTTAAGAGGAGTTGCACTGACAAACTGTTCATCTCAATATTCAAGGTATAGCCAAAAATCTAAGTTTTAAGTGCGGAAATTCGCATAGAAAATAAAGGAATCGGAATTTCCTGGTAATATGCACATCTACACATTGTGTCCTAAATATCTATTAAGTTTGACGAAATTCTGTGCAGCGGTTTTAGAGGAGTTCAAACTGTTCATCTCTATATTCAAGGCATGGCCAAAAATCTAAGTTGAAAAGTGCGGAAATTCCCGGAAAAATAAAGGAATCGGAATTTCCTGGTAATATGCACATCTGCACATTGTGTCCTAAATATCCCTAAAGTTTGATGAAATTCTGTGCAGCAGTATAAGAGGAGTTGCGCCGACAAACTATTCATCATATTCAAGATATGGCCAAAAATCTAAGTTGAAAAGCGGAAATTCCCGGAAAAATAAAGGAATCGGAATTTCCTGGTAATATGCACATCTACACATTATGTTCTAAATGTCTGCAAAGTTTGATGAAATTCTGTGCATCGGTTTATGAGGAGTTGCGCTGACAAAAAACAGGACTGACGAACTGACTGACTGACTGGACTGACTGACTGACTGACTGACACTCTGACGGACGGGTCAAAAACATTATACCTCGCGCAACTTGTTGCTTGGGGTATGATAAAAGGTGAACATAAAGAACAGCGTTCAGTCTCCAAAGATCTAAAAACTACGATCGTATACATATCTGTGAACAGGGCATACACATGGAACTCCGGGAATTTTAGAGGAGGAGTAAGTATCCCGTTTTGACTGGTCACACCCGTCATGATCCCTACGTTATAATCAGGAAGAAGGTAAATTCTTACTCATATTCTATAAAGAAACAAAGGCCTAACATTTAAAGTGAAACATGTCAACTAAAATTCGACCCAATGATAGATTATGTTCGCTATTAAGGACCATAGAATATACAAAACTTTAATCCCTACAGCATCAACTTCAGAGTCCGTAGACTGCCTCGGTCCAAGAACTGATCTTTCATTGAACATATTCTTGAGTATTGACTAAGTTGGAACATATAAACATGGTATGTATAGGTGACAGTTGAATATAACTGCATAAACAAGCATTTTTAAGAGTATTGCATAAGCAATACAAGGGGCGATCAAAAAGTTTGCGAACTAATTAAAAAACTTCCATAAAACAATTAAAATTGGGTTTCAGTGGTTTACCGTTCTGCCTATGCGCGAATCACGTGATCCAAGCAGTCACGTGACATGCTTCATAGCATTCTTTTTATAGAAGCTAAAATGTTACCATGTTAGTTATTTCTTTATAACAAGAACAGTCTGTCAGAAATGGCCTAATCTTGGGAAAAGGAAGGTGATCATTCTCCAGAAAGAGCATGGTGACCATCCATTGGCGGATCCAGAGGAAACGGCGTTTTATTTTGGAGAGTGGAGTATAAAACGTTTTCCGAGATTATATACATTTGTATTGTAATCCCACTTATTTTTGAATACAGAGATTCTACACATAAACTATTATACTTTTAGGGATTTAATAATTACATTTTTATATATCTAAAGATATTCTTGTATGTAGCATGCGAAGTTTAATATGATATTGGATTCCCGCAGATTTGGCTGTGTTGGCTATACACATCTCTTTCACTGGGAACTAAGCAGAGTGTCATTTTTTTAAAAACCATTTCCCCCCCCAAAAAGTTTTTTCAAATTCTTAAAAAATTTTTTTATAATCAAATAAATGATTCCGTGAAACGTGTTTTTTTTTTTTTTTTGGTTTTGTTTATTTTGTATTTTTTGTTTTGTTTATTACGCTTTTTTTTTTAAAAAAAAAGGCCATAAAACAAAGATAGTATTTAGCACAACCTTAGATATTTCCATACACACTTTGCTTGAGAGTTGTATGGGGGGGGGGGTAGGGGCCCTGGAACCCCCCCCCCTTTCAAAAATTGCTGGATCCGCCCCTGCCATCACAACCTGAGTCCTCCGTCTAAGACTTATGTATGAATAATTGAATCAACCTTTAAATCTAAAGTAAACTATATTTTAGGGATTTAATAATTACATTTTTGTAAAGATATTCAACTATTTTTCCTTAACTTGGCGATCTGTTTTGTATATCTTCGTACACATCTCTTTCACTGAAAAATATGTCATTTTTTTTTTAAAACCATTTCCCTGATTCTTTCACTTAAAAAATCAATCAAATAAATGATTGAAGTCCTGGAAAGTCTTTTGTCTTCATAAACCTTGTACAAGTTACTTTGAAATTGGAAAATTATCATTATCTTCGCTACAATAGAAGTATAAGTGGTACGATAACTCTGGGTAGAGATTGATTCAGTGGTTTCAAATTAAGTAATTATGCTACTGGCCTGCAAAGGAATTAGGCTAAGTTATAAGTTAAAACTTTACAGTGTGTTTCTCGAAAGACAGTGTTTCAACCAGTTTTTGTTACAAGTTACTTACACATTGACGTCATTTTCACATTGTGACGTCACAATCATGAAAAAAAACGTTATTTATCATGTACTACTATCATATTGACGTCATTTTCACATTGTGACTTTATTTTAATGTTGGAAAAGGCAACCCCTCCCCCATTTTGATGTCATTTTCAAGGCAATATTTGTTTGGATAATGTAAAATTTACAATAAAATTTCATAGAACATCCAGAAAGAGGTAAACATTTCATATTTTATGGAACTATAACACATACCTGAAGTACATTGTAACGGGATTTTCGGATGTCAAATGTTCATATCAAAAAAGTTTATCTTAGTTCCACTTATATAAAACGTGTTTCACTTGCATTGGACAAACCATTGCTTACACACAATTTATCAAAAAATAAAATTTATGATTTGTGGTTTATTTTTTAGATAGAAATGATGATGATAACTTAAAATTTTAAATATCAATAATTGAATTCTGGTTGTAACGCTGTATTTGATTGGATAAAAAATTTACTTCATATCGTATAAAATGGGTTGCCTACGTCACAATGACTTTCGTCAAAAACGTATCAATCCGCTTGACGTTACATTCAAATTTTGTACAAATTGAAGTCATTTTGTTAGAACAATCTTCTTTTTTTCTTACATCAAATGAATGAAAATTAAATTATAAGCAATGAATTTAATAGCTACCTATTTTATACGGTATAAACTGGGTTGGAACAGTTTACGCTTTTTTATAAACCGCTTCGCGGTTTATAAAGCGTAAACTGCCCCAACCAAGTTTATACCGTAAAAATTGCTTATTGAATTTAAAAATATTCACTTCTCAATGGCCCTGAGTACCGATTATAAAACTAAATTTTACAGCCCTCATGGCAAGAAGCGGCGTCTCTTTGGGTAAAAAATTCTCGTAAGGGACAAATAACAACAAACAAACAAAGTTATATTATTGAAAACGTATCATACCTTGTATCATTACTCATATACTTTTGTATAAAAATTGGCAAATATTTTTGTCAAAGAACCAATTCCAAAAACAGTTTTTGATGTCACTGCTTGTCTAGATTCCAAGTCCTTGTAATATACGCCTTAAAAATCTTTCCGTCTTTAACAACTGCTACTACCATGCCTGGATTTTGATTCCATCGACAAGCCTCAAATGTTGTAATGTAGTATCTAAGATGCCTTCCTTGCTCATTTTATTATCTTCCGGTTTAACTAAAAGAGGAAGAGTTTTTCTATATCATTTCTGTTAAAGTTCTTTAAACATAATTCCTCCAGACTAACCCATCTGTATATTAAAATTTTAAAACTACTGCAGATTTGAGACCAAATAAATAAAACATAAATATATCAATAAAATATAATGTTTCAGTTGTAAATCGCTTTGAAATTGGTGAAAAATAAGCATTTTTATCATTTTTTGTCAATTATATGTTCCCCCCCCGTGTCACACAAAAAGCTTTGGTATGAACTTGCGAAATAACATTCCATATAACCAGTAAAAAGGAATTTTTGTGACACTATATTTTTTAAAAATATTTTCCGTTTTCCGTTGATTTCTATAGTGAAAAACACAGGTTTTACCAAAATTTTAAAGTTATCTCACTTTGTTTTACCCAAATAAGTAATGTTAATTGAAAATCCACATAACTATCTGTAAAATATATTAAAGATTTATCGAATATGTTAACTTTTGAAAATTGACTTAGAGGTAGGCGGGAGACTGTACAATTCTTTGGTCTATTTTCATTATATAGCTTTGCACTCAAGGAAACTAGAGTAAGACCGTTTATTGTTGTTGTTTTTTGTTTGTTTGTTTTTTTAATTTTATGAATGAAGTTATCACGGTCACTTTCTGGGTATTACACAAACTAACTATATACATAGTTATGTTTGGGAAGGTATCTCTGAAATTAAGAATTTCATGGTCCCAGGGTCAGTGGATCTGGTGTTAGGGTGGGGCTATATTGATTATATAATGAAAATGAGTCTTTTGAAAATCTTCTCCTGTGTTCCTGGGTACGAAGCAGATGGACTACCTATGTAACTATGATGAGCAAAGATTCTTCATGAATTGTAAATTTCAAGGCCCCTGGGTCAGGGGTACCATAAGGAGGGGTCTAATTATACTCTGAAAATGAAGTAAATAAATGCTTTGAAATATACCCCTTGGTATTAGTCAAACATTTATGTTGAGCAAGGGTGCCTTTTCCAAAATTGTGAAATGTGTCAACTCCAGGGTCAGGGGTTCCTGTGGGGTGGAGGCACTAGTGATTATTTCTGAATATTACTAATAAGTTGAAATGCATTAATCTTTTGTTCCCCTACTCTGCCTACTCTGGGTATTTAAAAGTAACCATTGTAAGCTTGCTGAGTGTATAGGTCTGATGAGTAATGGTGTCACTTTCAAAATTGTGAATATCATGGCATCTGGCTTAAAACATGAACCAAATTCTATAGTTGGAAAGTTGTTACATGATGCTCAGGTGACCTATAAGGCCCATGGGCCTCTTTTTTTTTTTTAAAAGGACTAATTATTCTATTTAAATAGATTTAAACTCAATGTTGTATTGAGGTGATTTTAAGAAAGAAAAAAAAACTATAATAGTGTATATATACCATAGGTCAAGTGTGGTTGTCTGATGAAATCACTTTTCTCGAAATGCCGTAAATGTGCCATATTTATGTAGCCTGGTCTAGTCAAATCACTTGCTTCAAATTCCACAGATCTCTTTTTGAAAGCATGGGACAATTCCCGTGCTTATCATGTTGAATTTATAGGATTTAGAATTTCTCAATCAAATCAAAGACGACATATCCATACTGAAGTTTTAGCGAACCATTATTTTCCGTGACTGTAATATCCCTATATAAATCATTGTGGTATTTTCCAACAAAATCACTTGCTGGTCTATCAAGAGGAATTTCTTTATAAGTCTTCTCACTTCTTTTCCTGATAGGCTTTTTGTTGAAAGGTTCTGGGAAGGTACATATAGTGGAGGCGTTTAGCCAGGGTTCCTGATTTTGTATAAATCAGCGAGGTAGGATGACTGACAGAGATCCGGAACAAATCGTCCTTGTCTTGGCCAGTCATGGCGATAAAGATGCCCAAGTTCTGGTCGGGGTAGAGGGTCAGTATTGAACTGTATCCGAAAAATCCCCCATTTCTTCCAAAATTCTATGATCTGAAATCACACAGTGTAATTTTTAAATCAAATTACTTGTAATATGCCATGAAAAAAAATCAAATTCCCTCAAAGAAACTGAAAAATAAAATTATGCATTTTGGCTAATTTCACTTTCTTTAACTTTCACATAACATGATATTTATTATCTCAATATCATATGACTTAAACAATAAACAACAAAATTGTATAATTACTTACTTCTGTATATTCCAGTCTTTAAACCAAGAGCATAGCCTGTGTATTCTCTTGAGAAAGGTACTCCTTTTGTAGTTGTGAAATATTCTTCAATCTTGGATGATCGCAAAAGATTCCAAGAGAGGAACATGTCCTTCATCTCTTCTTTTCCAACGAGTCTTTTACCAGAGTCAGTGATTCCATCGTTTAACAGGAATTTTATAAATTGTGCCATGTCATCAGCACTGACTGTTATGCAAGCAGCACCGCATAACTCGGTCCATTTTCTTGTATATTAATAGTTTGAAAAGATTAAATAAATATTCTTTGATGCTTGCACTCATTTATAAAAAAAAAGGTTGAGAAAAAATATTGAATTTATTTCAGCGTTTATAATGAATACCTTAATAGCTCAAAAGAAACGGGATAAAGATGTTCATTTTCCTGTATGTATCCAGTTGAAATGTTGATGAGATTCGGATTCATCGTTGTAAAAAAACTAGAATCAGTCATACCAACAGGCTCAAAGAATTCCTGCTTTATCAGCTCCTCCCAAGGTTTTCCACCCAATCGTTCACCCATGTTCGTGAGAAGCCCATACAAAATATTATTGTAGAAGAAACTGTCTCGAAAACTTCCACGAGGTTCGAATTTCTGTATACGTCTTAAAATAAATTAAAGGAAAAAAATTAAATTAAGAAAAGCAAATTCAAAGAATTGTGGTCCACCACTTTTGGTGTCTTTGTGGGTCAAAAGTCATTTTTATCTTGTCACAGGTAATGCACATGTCAAATATAAAAAATTAACAATATAATTCATACAATCATAGATTATAAATTTTTCTGACTTTATAAGTCAAAGTGCAGTCAATTATATTGGAATCCTCTGAAATCAAAGAACAGTCCTCTTATTTTATCAATCAATCCTAACGCATTATCAATCGCCTGTTGTAAATTCTAAAAATTCATTCGCTGCAAGGGGATGCCTTGTATTCAAAGCATTTTTAATGATATACAACTACCATGTATAAATCTACTTTGATATTGATGCCTTATCCTGTGCAGAATCCTGCATCCCTCTTATCTCAATCTATAAACCACTCATAATTAAGTAAAGCTTTTAAAGGTAAAGGATTTTAAACCTGCAACTACAAGCCTTGAAATTGTTTAAATACATTTACATGCATTAGAAATATTTATCTGATTTTGTTGGAAGGTTATTTTTTTAAATATTGATATTTCAAGTGTGAAAATTATCTTCCACAACTTCCAATTTCTTGGTTTTATATAATTTTTTAGTCAACATCACTCATGAACCGGCATTTTTTCGCTAAAGAAGGCTTTATTCAGTCAATAAAAGAGCAGTAAATATACCTTGAGTACTTGTCATTCACAGTAAACAATCACTTTTGAAACTAAGTTTCTTTAATAACCATCATCTTAAATCAAAGGAAGCAACACTCGTCTCTAACATTTTTTGACCAACGACCAAGTGTAGCAAAGTAAATTTATTATAACCCCGAAACGTCTTCAGTTTCCCTTTACATGTAGCATATCTTTTGCACATATTTATTATTCTGTTAAAAGCTTCCAATATTTACAAACAAGTAGTTTTCTGATAGAATTTTTAACAAATGATAATGCGCAGATCAATTAAGGAAAATGATTTTTTTTTTTCATCCACAAGAACAGTCTTGAGTTTTTCATCATATTACTATCATTAATGTTCAAGTTATCTCCCCCTAACCTTCTACTCAATGATTTTATGCAAATTCTCCCAAAATTCACCTAGGCTCAGACTATGTACTATATAAGGCTTTAGTCAATCGGTACAGATTAGATAGCCTCATGAGTGCTTATCAAGAACTTTGTTATACTGAGTTCGACTTACTAACATTGTATCAAAGTGTTTGTCAAACCAACAGTACATTTCTAAATCTACTCAAATCTCGAAAGATAACATGGCTTAAATTAGACATTGTTCATTAACAACGCCCTTTTCTTAACCAAGATCATGCATGAAATATATATTTACAATTTCAAAATAATGTCTGAGAGAATGTTTCATGATTCTGTCAGGAAATGAACGGTACACATAGTGAATATGCCTTTCCATCGGTTTCCGGTGCTTGTAAATAATGAGCTGATTTTTGGTTTGTCTTTTTATATTGATAACGGTCAGAAAAGTCACGAGTATCAGATCATTGGCCTTGTCATGATTTGCATTTCGGTCCTTAAGACGTTTTCTTTTTCTAAATTTTAAAATCATTTGTTTATACAAAATTTAAGAGAATGCTATTTCTATCTATTTGTAATGGTGTTCTGCAGGTTTCATGCATTTCGCTCGCCCCAGTAAATCAAATTTATTACCGGTATAAGTCACTTTGTGTCTAAATATATTACATCAAAATATTTTCGATGCATTGCCAATGAAATTCAAACGGACAAAGCTGGGGGAGGGTCTTTTACCGTTAGGTCAACATACTTATATCTGTAGCAAAAAGGATCTGTCATGATCCTCCTTATAGTTTTGACTTCTGACAAATTCTTTTTACCCTTGTCTCTCTTATATAGAAATTGAATTAAAAAAACAATTCATACAATCATGGGTTATAAAGTTTTCTGACTTTCTAAGTGAGAGTGCAGTCAATTATATTGGAATCCTCCTAAATCAAAGAACAGTCCTCTTACTTTATCAATCAAAATGGTCTTTCGCCTGTTGTAAATTCTAAAAATTCACTCGCTGGGAGGGGATGCCTTCTATTTAAAGCATTTTTAATGATATACAACTACCATGTATTAATCTACTTTGATACCGGTATTAATGCCTTATCCTGTGCAGAATCATGCATCCCTCTTATCTCAATCTATAATCCACTCATAATTAAGTAAAGCTTTTAAAGGTAAAGGATTTTAAACCTGCAACTACAAGCCTTGAAATTGTTTAAATACATTTACATGCATAAAAAATATTTATCTGCTTTTGTTGGAAGGTTATTTTTTAAATACTGATATTTCAAGTGTGAAAATTATCTTCCACAACTTCCAATTTCTTGGTTTTATATAATTTCTTAGTCAACATCACTCATGAATCGGCATTTTTTCCCTATAGAAGGCTTTATTCAGTCAATAAAGGAGCAGTAAATATACCTTGAGTACTTGTCATTAACAGTAAACAATCACTTTTGAAACTAAGTTTCTTTAATAACCAGCATCTTAAATCAAAGGAAGCAACACTCGTCTCTAACATTTTTTGACCAATGACCAAGTGTAGTAAAGTAAATTTATCTTAACCCCGAAACGTCTTCAGTTTCCCTTTACATGTCGCATATCTTTTGCACATATTTATTATTCTGTTAAAAGCTTCCAATATTTACAAACAAGTAGTTTTCTGATAGAAATTTCTAACAAATGATAATGCGCAGATCAATTAAGGAAAATGATTTCTTTTATCCACAAGCACAGTCTTGAGTTTTTCATCGTAATACTAACATTAATGTTCTAGTTATCTCCCCCTAACCTTCTACTCAATGATTTTATGCAAATTCTCGCTAAACTTCACCTAGGCTCAGACTATGTACTATATAAGGCTTTAGTCAATCGGTACAGATTAGATAGCCTCATGAGTACTTATCAAGAACTTTGTTATACTGAGTTCGACTTACTAACATTGTATCAAACTGTTTGTCAAACCAACAGTACATTTCTAAAGGCCACTCAAATCTCGAAAGATAACATGGCTTAAATTAGACATTGTTCATTAACAACGCCCTTTTCTTAACCAAGATCATGCATGAAATATATATTTACATTTTCAAAATAATGTCTGAGAGAATGTTTCATGATTCTGTCAGGAAATGAACGGTACACATAGTGAATATGCCTTTCCATCGGTTTCCGGTGCTTGTAAATAATGAGCTGATTTTTGGTTTGTCTTTTTATATTGATAACGGTCAGAAAAGTCACGAGTATCAGATCATTGGCCTTGTCATGATTTGCATTTTGGCCCTTGAGACGTTTTCTTTTTCTAAATTTTATTTAAAATCATTTGTTTATACAAAATTTAAGAGAATGCTATTTCTATCTATTTGTAATGGTGTTCTGCAGGTTTCATGCATTTCGCTCGCCCCAGTGAATCAAATTTAATACCGGTACAAGTCACTTTGAGTCTAAATATATTACATCATACTATTTTCGACGCATTGCCAATGAAATTCAAACGGACAAAGCTGGGGGAGGGTCTTCTACCGTTAGGTCAACATACTTATATCTGTAGCAAAAAGGATCTGTCATGATCCTCCTTATAGTTTTCACTTCTGACAAATTCTTTTTACTCTTGTCTCTCTTATATAGAAATTGGATTAAAAAACAATTCATACAATCATGGGTTATAAAGTTTTCTGACTTTCTAAGTGAGAGTGCAGTCAATTATATTGGAATCCTCCTAAATCAAAGAACAGTCCTCTTATTTTATCAATCAAAATGGTCTTTCGCCTGTTGTAAATTCTAAAAATTCACTCGCTGGGAGGGGATGCCTTCTATTTAAAGCATTTTGAATGATATACAACTACCATGTATTAATCTACTTTGATACCGGTATTAATGCCTTATCCTGTGCAGAATCATGCATCCCTCTTATCTCAATCTATAATCCACTCATAATTAAGTAAAGCTTTTAAAGGTAAAGGATTTTAAACCTGCAACTACAAGCCTTGAAATTGTTTAAATACATTTACATGCATAAAAAATATTTATCTGCTTTTGTTGGAAGGTTATTTTTTTAAATATTGATATTTCAAGTGTGAAAATTATCTTCCACAACTTCCAATTTCTTGGTTTTATATAATTTCTTAGTCAACATCACTCATGAATCGGCATTTTTTCCCTATAGAAGGCTTTATTCAGTCAATAAAAGAGCAGTAAATATACCTTGAGTACTTGTCATTAACAGTAAACTATCACTTTTGAAACTAAGTTTCTTTAATAACCAGCATCTTAAATCAAAGGAAGCAACACTCGTCTCTTATATTTTTTGACCAATGACCAAGTGTAGTAAAGTAAATTTATCTTAACCCCGAAACGTCTTCAGTTTCCCTTTACATGTCGCATATCTTTTGCACATATTTTTATTCTGTTAAAAGCTTCCAATATTTACAAACAAGTTGTTTTCTGATAGAAATTTTTAACAAATGATAATGCGCAGATCAATTAAGGAAAATTATTTCTTTTATCCACAAGCACAGTCTTGAGTTTTTCATCATATTACTAACATTAATGTTCAAGTTATCTCCCCCTTACCTTCTACTCAATGATTTTATGCAAATTCTCGCTAAACTTCACTTAGGCTCAGACTATGTACTATATAAGGCTTTAGTCAATCGGTACAGATTAGATAGCCTCATGAGTGCTTATCAAGAACTTTGTTATACTGAGTTCGACTCACTAACATTGTATCAAAGTGTTTGTCAAACCAACAGTACATTTCTAAATCTACTCAAATCTCGAAAGATAACATGGCTTAAATTAGACATTGTTTATTAACAACGCCCTTTTCTTAACCAAGATCATGCATGAAATATATATTTACAATTTCAAAATCATGTCTGAGAGAATGTTTCATGATTCTGTCAGGAAATGAACGGTACACATAGTGAATATGCCTTTCCATCGGTTTCCGATTTTGGTTTGCCTTTTTATATTGATAACGGTCAGAAAAGTCACGAGTATCAGATCATTGGCCTTGTCATGATTTGCATTTTGGCCCTTAAGGGGGATGTACGGCCACCTTTAGTGCTGTGAGAACAAAATGTAAACATTTCTTCAAATGGCTAAAATACATCATATTTTGATAAAATTTTAAGTTTTCATGATAAAGATACAATAAATATTCATAATTGAATGCATGTTGTGCATATATAATCTATACTTTTGCAGAAAAATGCTTTTGATATGCTTCTTAGAACTGCGCAGCTACAGAATTCAGCAGAGCCTTAAAAAATCCAAAAAAATATGCAAACTGTGCATCAATGTTCTCTCTACAACCATTTGTTGAGAAAATGTCTAAATTTTGCACTTTTAAATGATAATTTCAAGTTCAAAACAAGGTATCGTTGTCTTCAAAAAGAGTGTAAAGAACCATGAAAGTAGTTCATGGATAGCAGCACGTGGTCTATTTTTAGCACAGAATTTTGTTTTCCAGACCTCTTCTTAATATGGAGGGACATAACAATCTTTAAATGAAGAAGAGAATTACAGTTGCAAAATATTTCAAATAGTATGAACACTTTTAAAAGAGGAAATGTGTTATAGTATGGCTTTAAGTAATTTATTTAGTATTATTATCGAACAATTGTTAAATAATGTACTTATTGATATCAAAGAAAAAAATCTTAAACTCTTTGATTCCAGGTAAGGAAAAATGAGCACTATCAAAGTTAAGAATTAAGAGTTTGTAAGTTTGCCACAGATAACTTATAATATATATCAAAATTTTAATTATCACCAATGAAACACAAAGAAATTAATCACATAAAATCGATATGAATGACCTTGATTTAGTACCTACTAGTACGAGGGGTGATCAAAATGTTGGCGAATTATCTCTATATCTACAAAACGACAATTCAGATTAGAAACAAATTTGGTGCACACATAGCCAAACACAAGTTCTATAAAATAGCATATGCTGAATAAAGTTTTGCTCATAATGACGTCATTATGCAGGTACTTGTGACGAAAAATGGTTGCCTCAGTGGAACTCGTTTAATAAACGACTTAAATATTTATGGTATATCTTAAAAATGCCTTTGAAGTAGCATATAAGAATTTGTTCATAGTTTATTAAGACAAATGACTTCCTACAAATTCAATCAACGATTGGATAGATCGTTTTAGTGAAGGAAGGCAGATGGTTAAATATGATACTTGTTATATTGCCCAGTGATATATTAGCAAGTTTGAAAAGGGATGTGTTTTTAATTAAGCAATTATTATATGCTATCAAAGACCTCCAATTTACACTTTGAAAAATACTTGAATATTTCAACAATAATATAACTATAAAATACCTGAGGTATATCGTTTACTCTTTGATCTACCCTCGTATACTCTGTCAAATAAACATTTACAATTTTGATTTTAGCGGAGCAACATTTGAAAAGGAATGAAATCATTCAGAGTGGGTTAGGAGATTTAATGAATAAAAAAACTTTTTTCTATTTGCCCTTTTTGTCAAAATTAAAATTTTACAGAGTAAAGAAAAAAATGAACATTAATAAATATTTTATACCATCTTTAAAATGATGGTGGTCCTCCCAACTCAGGGAAAAATTATTGGGTCCGTATTTATAGGTGAGAAAAAAAAATTCCTAAAATTTTAAACATATTCGGTGACGGAAGAAAAAAAAAACATTTAATGGGATGTAAAAAAAAAATTGAGTCGCGCCATTTCTAGGCAGTAGATCGGGAGAGAGGGCAACCAAATATTTTTATAACAAATTGTCTTATAAGGCTAGTACATGTTCCATCACATACTTAGTAATGCAAAATTTTTGAATCTTTGGCACTATTTTGAAAAACAAAACATAGGATTTTTTGGGGGGGGGGGGGGGGGTTAGCCTCTCATTTTTTTTTTTGCGTGACAGACATAGCATATGCAATGAACTTTTCTTTGAAAACATTGTGCTTGCTTCTAAATTTCAAAGAAACAACTCAATATATTTTATCAAGCTTCGTATGTTCAATGAGCGAGAGCTTACAATGTTGTCAACATAATGAGACATGATGCGTTTTTATGTCCAAACATTACTCCATACAATGTGTGGTTCATTGCAAACAATCTAGCTATTTATGTGAGGTGCCTGAAGGAAATCCTATAACTGCCTATTTTTTCTATCTAATTGCTAAACAAAATAGACACAAGTACCAACTTTTCGAATGTAAGACATGTAAGTACAATTTGTTTTTCATGCACCGCATATTGTTAATCATTTTCAAATTAAATGCTAAACATCCTCCTTGCAGTGCCCCATTTGAAAATTACTTCTATCGCCACAGAAAAAAGACCCGCCGTAATCACATATGTTTAGGACATGTTTATCTTTTTTCTTGAGTTTTAAAGAAACCAACAAATCATCAAGACTTGTTCCATGAAAAATTGAATATAATCATGGTAATAAACGCATCTATCCACAGCAGATATATGCACATGCCAACCACGTGCTCAGTGGAATAATTTTAACGAGGAAACTCGAACTGTAAACAGAACAGTTTTTCCCGATTTGCTGGAGTGGGGTTAAAATCGCTTTTTTTCATTAATCAGACGATGCGATGCAACAAATAAAAGTAGTAAGTAATATAACCTAGTGATTATTACTTAGTAATTTCTTGTCTTGATGTTATTATAGTCGCATTTATTCTAAAACCAATGCTATTCGAACTCTGTGTGACAGAGGAATGGCGGACGAAATAAACACATGGCCTCAGGAAGACACCCATATGAAAAATCAAATTTTCAAGAATTATGGATAATGACAAGAAAAAAGCGAAATAAATGGTTGTAGCCATATTATCAATGAATCAAACTAACACTATATTCAATGCATTTTTCATCTCGTGAATGCTGTAGCTGCGCAGTTCTAACATGATTAATTTCCCCCTAATTCAAACAAAATAAACTTAATTATTTACTAATTTTGGTCTTTAACAGTAGGTAATTAGTGCATTAGCACTTTGAGTAACTTTGGGCTAGTTTAGTAGAGTATTAAGCGCATTCTTCGTATTTCTTATTTTACACCAGACTAGATCCAATATGGCTTGTACATCCCCCTTAAGACGTTTTCTTTTTCTAAATTTTAAAATCATTTGTTTATACAAAATTTAAGAGAATGCTATTTCTATATACTAGTATATGTCTTGGTGTTCTGCAGGTTTCATGCATTTCGCTCGCCCCAGTAAATCAAATTTAATACCGGTATAAGTCACTTTGTGTCTAAATATATTACATCAAAATATTTTCCATGCATTGCCAATGAAATTCAAACGGACAAAGCTGGGGGAGGGTCTTTTACCGTTAGGTCAACATACTTATATCTGTAGCAAAAAGGATCTGTCATGATCCTCCTTATAGTTTTCACTTCTGACAAATTCTTTTTACTCTTGTCTCTCTTATATAGAAATTGGATTAAAAAACAATTCATACAATCATGGGTTATAAAGTTTTCTGACTTTCTAAGTGAGAGTGCAGTCAATGATATTGGAATCCTCCTAAATCAAAGAACAGTCCTCTTACTTTATCAATCAAAATGGTCTTTCGCCTGTTGTAAATTCTAAAAATTCACTCGCTGGGAGGGGATGCCTTCTATTTAAAGCATTTTTAATGATATACAACTACCATGTATTAATCTACTTTGATACCGGTATTAATGCCTTATCCTGTGCAGAATCATGCATCCCTCTTATCTCAATCTATAATCCACTCATAATTAAGTAAAGCTTTTAAAGGTAAAGGATTTTAAACCTGCAACTACAAGCCTTGAAATTGTTTAAATACATTTACATGCATAAAAAATATTTATCTGCTTTTGTTGGAAGGTTATTTTTTTAAATATTGATATTTCAAGTGTGAAAATTATCTTCCACAACTTCCAATTTCTTGGTTTTATATAATTTCTTAGTCAACATCACTCATGAATCGGCATTTTTTCCCTATAGAAGGCTTTATTCAGTCAATAAAAGAGCAGTAAATATACCTTAAGTACTTGTCATTAACAGTAAACAATCACTTTTGAAACTAAGTTTCTTTAATAACCAGCATCTTAAATCAAAGGAATCAACACTCGTCTCTTACATTTTTTGACCAATGACCAAGTGTAGTAAAGTAAATTTATCTTAACCCCGAAACGTCTTCAGTTTCCCTTTACATGTCGCATATCTTTTGCACATATTTATTATTCTGTTAAAAGCTTCCAATATTTACAAACAAGCAGTTTTCTGATAGAATTTTTAACAAATGATAATGCGCAGATCAATTAAGGAAAATGATTTCTTTTATCCACAAGCACAGTCTTGAGTTTTTCATCATATTACTAACATTAATGTTCAAGTTATCTCCCCCTAACCTTCTACTCAATGATTTTATGCAAATTCTCGCTAAACTTCACTTAGGCTCAGACTATGTACTATATAAGGCTTTAGTCAATCGGTATAGATTAGATAGCCTCATGAGTGCTTATCAAGAACTTTGTTATACTGAGTTCGACTCACTAACATTGTATCAAAGTGTTTGTCAAACCAACAGTACATTTCTAAAGGCCACTCAAATCTCGAAAGATAACATGGCTTAAATTAGACATTGTTTATTAACAACGCCCTTTTCTTAACCAAGATCATGCATGAAATATATATTTACATTTTCAAAATAATGTCTGAGAGAATGTTTCATGATTCTGTCAGGAAATGAACGGTACACATAGTGAATATGCCTTTCCATCGGTTTCCGGTGCTTGTAAATAATGAGCTGATTTTTGGTTTGTCTTTTTATATTGATAACGGTCAGAAAAGTCACGAGTATCAGATCATTGGCCTTGTCATGATTTGCATTTTGGCCCTTGAGACGTTTTCTTTTTCTAAATTTTATTTAAAATCATTTGTTTATACAAAATTTAAGAGAATGCTATTTCTATCTATTTGTAATGGTGTTCTGCAGGTTTCATGCATTTCGCTCGCCCCAGTGAATCAAATTTAATACCGGTACAAGTCACTTTGAGTCTAAATATATTACATCAAACTATTTTCGATGCATTGCCAATGAAATTCAAACGGACAAAGCTGGGGGAGGGTCTTCTACCGTTAGGTCAACATACTTATATCTGTAGCAAAAAGGATCTGTCATGATCCTCCATATAGTTTTCACTTCTGACAAATTCTTTTTACTCTTGTCTCTCTTATATAGAAATTGGATTAAAAAACAATTCATACAATCATGGGTTATAAAGTTTTCTGACTTTCTAAGTGAGAGTGCAGTCAATTATATTGGAATCCTCCTAAATCAAAGAACAGTCCTCTTATTTTATCAATCAAAATGGTCTTTCGCCTGTTGTAAATTCTAAAAATTCACTCGCTGGGAGGGGATGCCTTCTATTTAAAGCATTTTTAATGATATACAACTACCATGTATTAATCTACTTTGATACCGGTATTAATGCCTTATCCTGTGCAGAATCATGCATCCCTCTTATCTCAATCTATAATCCACTCATAATTAAGTAAAGCTTTTAAAGGTAAAGGATTTTAAACCTGCAACTACAAGCCTTGAAATTGTTTAAATACATTTACATGCATAAAAAATATTTATCTGCTTTTGTTGGAAGGTTATTTTTTAAATATTGATATTTCAAGTGTGAAAATTATCTTCCACAACTTCCAATTTCTTGGTTTTATATAATTTCTTAGTCAACATCACTCATGAATCGGCATTTTTTCCCTATAGAAGGCTTTATTCAGTCAATAAAAGAGCAGTAAATATACCTTGAGTACTTGTCATTAACAGTAAACTATCACTTTTGAAACTAAGTTTCTTTAATAACCAGCATCTTAAATCAAAGGAAGCAACACTCGTCTCTTATATTTTTTGACCAATGACCAAGTGTAGTAAAGTAAATTTATCTTAACCCCGAAACGTCTTCAGTTTCCCTTTACATGTCGCATATCTTTTGCACATATTTATTATTCTGTTAAAAGCTTCCAATATTTACAAACAAGTTGTTTTCTGATAGAAATTTTTAACAAATGATAATGCGCAGATCAATTAAGGAAAATGATTTCTTTTATCCACAAGCACAGTCTTGAGTTTTTCATCATATTACTAACATTAATGTTCAAGTTATCTCCCCCTAACCTTCTACTCAATGATTTTATGCAAATTCTCGCTAAACTTCACTTAGGCTCAGACTATGTACTATATAAGGCTTTAGTCAATCAGTATAGATTAAATAGCCTCATGAGTGCTTATCAAGAACTTTGTTATACTGAGTTCGACTCACTAACATTGTATCAAAGTGTTTGTCAAACCAACAGTACATTTCTAAAGGCCACTCAAATCTCGAAAGATAACATGGCTTAAATTAGACATTGTTTATTAACAACGCCCATCTCTTAACCAGTATCATGCATGAAATATATATTTACAAATTCAAAATCATGTTTGATAGAATGTTTCATGATGCTGTCAGGAAATGAACGGTACACATAGTGAATATGCCTTTCCATTGGTTTCCGATTTTGGTTTGCCTTTTTATATTGATAACGGTCAGAAAAGTCACGAGTATCAGATCATTGGCCTTGTCATGATTTGCATTTTGGCCCTTAAGACGTTTTCTTTTTCTAAATTTTAAAGTCATTTGTTTATACAAAATTTAAGAGAATGCTATTTCTATCTACTAGTGTATGTCTTGGTGTTCTGCAGGTTTCATGCATTTCGCTCGCCCCAGTAAATCAAATTTAATACCGGTATAAGTCACTTTGTGTCTAAATATATTACATCAAAATATTTTCGATGCATTGCCAATGAAATTCAAACGGACAAAGCTGGGGGAGGGTCTTTTACCGTTAGGTCAACATACATATCTGTAGCAAAAAGGATCTGTCATGATCCTCCTTATAGTTTTCACTTCTGACAAATTCTTTTTACCCTTGTCTCTTTTATATAGAAATTGGATTTGAAAAACAATAAATCAATTTTGAAAAGTAGGTGAAACTTCAAGGTCAAGGTCTTAAGATCAGAAATCATAGTGTATTTAGAAAGGCCTTGTCAAAAGCAAAATATAGCACTATCTCTTCTCATTCAGAATTCATGACCAAGGTTAAAGAGTTTGAAAAGTAGGTCAAACTTCAAGGTCACAAGGTCAAAATTGATAGCGTTTTTAGGAAGGTCTTGTTGCAGGTAAAGCATCTTAATATGAAAGCCCTATATCTTCTCATTCAAAAGTAATGGCCAATTCAAAACAATGTTTAATTTTTTTTAAAAGTAGGTCAGACTTGATGGTCAAGGCTGCAGCGTCAAAAAATCATAATAAATTTAGAAAAGCCTTGTCACAGGCATCTTCGCTAGCCAAGGGTTTCCCATCCGAGATCTACTCTACAACCCTTGGCAGATTTAGTCCTATCAAACGGGAACTTTAATTGCGCCGCCTATCGCCGTAATTGAGTTAAGTCCCTTGAAGCTCTTTAATATTCGTCCAATGAAAATAACTGTAAGAGACGTAAATCAATATGACGTTTGAAACAATATGGCGACCTCCATGCAATTTGATATGGAATATAACCCAACAGCCCATACAGCTGTTGGCACACCTCAAAAGTGGTAGAAAATATCGTTCTTCGTGATTTTTGTCAAGAGTTTGACAGCGCTTTCTACATGCTGCCGTATCAATTATTATCAAAGAGCCGTGACATTTGATTGGCTTCAATTGATGCATCTAAAATGCGGAACACGGACTTACGTGGTCCTTTCAATAATTCTTGAAAACAGATATAATCAAAAGAAAACATTTCAAATTAATTACTCCCTTGTTTTTTTAGCATCAATCACGTCCTAACTTTCATCCCTTGTAAATAATACTCTTCTTTTGCATAAAACACGAACAGACTTTAAGTCAGCCGAAAATCGTCGATTAGTAAAAACCTTGCGTAGACTGGGACTTCGCAGCCAATCAAATTCGTTTGTGCGAGTTCTAAAATTTTCAGCCAAATCTGCCAAGGGTTGTAGAGTAAATTTCGGATTGGAAGCCCTTGGCTAGCGAAGATGTGTCACAGTTAATATAATATTTAATATGAAAGTCTTATCTCTTCTCAATCAGAAGATATGACCAAGGTTAAAGTTTTTGTGACGGACTGACAGGCGGACAGACAAATGAGATTTAATGTCCCCTCGTTTTCGCGAAAGCTGGGGACAATAATTGTTGTGTTCTCTTCTTTACCAGGAACAAAATTTATGTCCGATAATGCAGTGAAATATCAGACTTTGAAAGGTGCATGGACACAGTTTTAACTGATTTTTTTTTACCAAATTTAATGTTTACAATTCATACTTAAGGCTATTCTAATGATCAGCAAAAATTTGTACATCATTTGTTGATTTACAAAGGAGATCCAGAAATTAAAAATCTACATAATGTAATGTAAACAAGGCTCGTGCCTTGTTTTTGTGTACATATAAAAAATATTATGTTTATAAAAGAACATGATTCAGCAAATCACTAGAAACTGTCTGATTGTATTTAGAATTAACTTATTCATTGAAAAAATCTGCTTTGAAAGAACATATATCAGCATGTTTAACCTATGTAAACAAAAACATGGCACGGGCCTTGTTTACATAACAAAGGTTTGGAGCTCTAAATCTGTTTTGTATCTTGACAACTGAAATTCAAAATTTTGATGATCTTTAGAAATATCTTAGTTAAGTATTTGCAAATATAAAAAATGGAATGAAAAATTTTGGCTGAAACTGTGTCCATGCCCCTTTAACAGGTATTGACGGTGGTTCTCCCGATCACTTTTATTAAAATGTGTTTCGTAAAAAAAAATTCAAGAAGTTTTGAAGATCACCACCAAAAAATAAACTACGTCGTACTGTAAGGGTTGTCGTCACAGATGTTCCTCAAACGCTACACCTAATCCCTTTGTTTTGAATTTCAAATTATTCTTTTAGCCAATAAGAAAGATACAGTTTAATTTGTGAAAGCTCCTGTTTAGACTAATTTTTGTGAAAAAATCACGAGAGCCTATGAAGAGCGCAGATCTGTACAACCACTATTAATTATTGAGGTAGTCCGATCCTCAGGTTTAGAAAATCAGGCATTGGATAATTGAAATGCTTATGAATTCTCAAAGTAATGTGTATTTATCCATGGTATTTTTAAACATCATCTTTAAAGTTAATCATATATTATATATGGAAAAATAGTACATCTGTAATAAATTTTCAGGAAATGCGAATAAAATCACCTACTTTGCATATTCTAATTGAAAACTTGAAAAGTGATAATCAATAGATTTTAGGACGACAAATAAATTGAAATAATAAGTATCGGCTTGTGATGATTTTTTATTTTTATACTTACCGGTATATATGGTATTCAGGAGGCTTGGGGTCAATAAATAAACCATCATATATAACTTAATTTTTAGATATGGTATCTTACTCTGTCTACCATCATTTGGCAAAGAAAAAAAATCAATGTAATTTTAAAAATTTTCACTTTTGTATATCTTTATTTGGATATCTTCACCTAAAGGACATCAATATAACTTAAAAATTGTCATAACCGCCCAACCCTCTTAAGTTTCTCCTTTTCGCTTCAATCACTTTATTATGCATATTTATAAAGTGTTTCATTTCATTGCAAAACACCATTAATCAGACGTGTTTTTAAAAAAAATTTCATATTATACTAATACACATTAACATCAAAGGCTAGAGTAAAGGAACTTTGATTTCTTAAAATATGTCATTTTAAAATACATCTATGAGGTACAAACATCAACTTTTTATAAGTTAAAAACTTCAAAGAACATTGCATCACAAAAAAGATGCATAAAATGAAAATTGTTGCATGAAAAGATTTCAATTTCAAGCTTTATTTTAGAACTTTTTGATTTAAATTATACCTGGATATTGTTGATTTATTAAGAAGCATGGCCAAATTATGTCATTACCTTTAAAAATATTTCGCTACTGGAAAAATAAATGTTGATTTTTTTAAATGGGATGAAACATAAAATAAAAATGGGCTAAAGCATAACTTTGTACTAAGATAAATTATCTATCAAATTTCTAGGAGAGTTCTTCATTTAAGTTGCATAAGAAATAAAATATTGCCATTTGTGTTGTTTTGACTTATAATAAATTTTTGCTATCATGAATTTGTACATAAGAAAAGGTGTCACACGCTTAATGGAGAGAAGAGGATGCACAGGTGTCACATGCTTAATGGAGAGAAGATGATGTACAGGTGTCACATTCTTAATGGAGAGAAGAGGATGTACAGGTGTCACATGCTTAGAAAAGATGATGAACAGGTGTCACATTCTTAATGGAGAGAAGATGATGTACAGGTGTCTCATTCTTAATGGAGAGAAGATGATGTACAGGTGTCACATTCTTAATGGAGAGAAGAGGATGTACAGGTGTCACATGCTTAGAGGAGAAAAGATGATGAACAGGTGTGACATTCTTAATGGAGAGAAGAGGATGTACAGGTGTTGCATACTAAAAGGAGAGAAAATGATGTATAGGTGTCACATTCTTAACTAGATGCTGTCATGAGACAGTAATACCCGCACTAAGGTGTTTGCCTCTAAATACACACTCCTTCATATGGGACTTTCCAAGGAAAAAGTCAAAATAATTCTATAATTATCACCGTACATGTATTCCTCAAATTGAGCATAAAATTTTCAGGTGACCATATGATCTATGAGCCTCATATATATGTATTTTGTATACTTAATTCATTACCAGTCTGAAATAACAGACTTTAATTAATGAAGTAAATTACTTAATTAGATTCTGATAAATATTTTGCCCATAATTTGGAACTTTTTAAATTTACCTACTCAACGACATAAATTATTATTTTAGTACAAAGCGTTTTTGATGAATTTATCAAAATGTGCAAACTGGTTTTAGTATCTGGTCAGGAAAAAAAACCCATTAAAAATACAACCCAATTAATTTGTCAATGCCTACCCCCGCCCCCCCCCCCCCCCGCCACACACACACTCTCTCTCTCCCTCACATGTTTTAAAATAGACCTAGATGGCAAAGTTATGTTAAAACATCGTTTATTATGACAGTTTGAAATTTGTTCTTGTACTAAACAGTTTTACGTGTGAACATCTTATTGAAAATTTCTACATTCACATTGGGTTTGCGTCACCCATTATCATAGTTTTAGATATCAACACTCGGCACACCTCGGCCGATTCATACTTCATCTAATGAAGGCGACGGAATCAGCAAAGGTTTGTCGAATGAGATTATTAGCACATGTATGCTGACGGTGCAGTGTGGTCAGTTAAAATTATTTGTTTTTAATTGGATTATATGGATTATATTTCATGAATTCGTTGACAAGACCTATGACATTCGGTAAGTACAAGATTTAGTATAGACTGCATAAAAATTGATAAATGCAAATGGTTGGGTTGAAGTTCAAAAAGGGTCAAAGATCATCGCATGCCACAGTCGACAAATTTCACATTGTCAAGTTATCTCCCGTTGCGGACATTCAGTATATACAGGCGCAGATCCAGAATTTTTTTTTTCGGAAAGGGGGGGGGTCACACCTCAGACAAAAAAATCCAGCCCAAGATTTCCTGAGAAGCAAATAAAAAAAAATAATGAAAACAATGATGGTGGGGTCCATGTTTTCTAAGGGGGAGGTTGTCCAAAGTCATTTTTATTCTTTTCAGTAAATAGTCTTATTTAAATAACTGCAAATTCCAGGGGGGGGGGGGGTTTCTGATCTCCCTAGCCACTGACTCCCTGTGCCTGATCTTATGACTCCATAATAGTAGAAAATTTTTCCATTTGACTATATATACATATTTTGTTTCCTGTGTTTATGTCTGTTTGTTTGTCCACAGAAACTTTTACCTTGCCCATAAGTTTTAAGTGGATTTGGCTACACACATGGCTTCCACATATCATAGGTAAATTTCTTTTGGCAAAACCTTTTAATGGGTACCACCAATTTTGACCTCTTGATCTCTTGACCTTGGAGTTTGACCCACTTTTACAAGAAACATACCTTAAACTTGGCCTAAGTTTTGAACAGTTGGTGCTAGGACTTTCATGCTTAACATGTGTAAACATTGTGAACTTTAAACAGGCATACATATTTTTGACCCTAGAGTTGAACCCAGTTTAATTTTAACCTTGGCAATAACTTTTGAACAGGTGAGGAAGTACTAGGGATTTCTTTCTTATTTCACATGTGTATTCCTTGTGGCAAGACTTTCCCTTTGATACCAACAATTTTGACCCTTTGACCTTGACCTTGGAGTTTGACTTACATTTGAGAAACTTCAACCTTTGCCAAAAGCTGCCATAACAGTTGCTGTCACAACAAACAAACAAATTACTAAGAAAAACACAGTATATATGCACATATTTTATATTCAACAGATATACTTCTGGTCATATCTCTAGTTCTTCCTTGAATCAGACATGGTGATATAAATATTTTAAAAATAATTATTATAAGAGTTGAAAAGGTTGTGCATATTAAAATATACTAAGCTCTGCGGATGAATTAGATATACTAGTTTAGCTTTATTTTGCTACCCAAAGCACCTTAATTAACTATTTACAAGCATACTGGTTTCTGAAATGTACTGTTTTCTGTTGTCCACCTGTTTGTCTGCAAACTTTTCACATTCTTAACTTCTTAAGAACCACTGGGCCAATTTCAACCAATGTACATGTAAATATGCAGGGGACTTTTTCCAACATAAATCTTCTTCTCAAGAACAGCAAGGACATTTATTGTCCCCCATTTTCGCTAAAGGTAGGGGACATTAAATCTCATTTGTTTGTCAGCCTGTCCATCTGTCACAATAAATTTGACCTTGGTCATCATAGTCATATATTTTGAATGAGAAGAGACAGGACTTCTATATTAAACATGTGTATTAGTATTTAACTGGGACAGTACCATTCTAAATACACTATGATTTTTATTACCCATGACCTTGAAGTTTGACCTACTGTCATAAACAAATTAATTGTTTTAAATTGATCATTTTGAAAGATAAATGAAAGGGCATTCGTATTATACGTGCATGTATATTACCTGTGATAAGACCTTTCCAAATGTATCATGTCTTTTTGATCTGTGACCTTGACCTTGAAGTTTAACTTACTTTTCAATAATGTTGTATTTCCTTTTGATTGAGAAGAGATATGACTTTTACATTTCACGTGTACATTACCCATAACAATATGTTTCCCAACATGCTATGATTTTTTACCCCTTGACCTTGATGTTTAACCAAAATTTCAAAAGAGTGAACTCTCCCACAAGAGGATTAGGCCACTGTGTAAAATGAAGTAGGAGTTTAGGAAAGACGGGGCTTTTTGCATAAAAAAGTCATTTTCGACCCCCATTTGACCCCCCGGAGCAAAATCAAAATTCCGAAACCTTACTGCACATCTACTTGACACCACCAACCATCTCCCAAAAGATGATTAGGCTGCTGAGTAAAATGTAGAAGGAGTTCAGGGAAGACGATGCTTTTAGCATAAAAAACGTCATTTTTCGACCCCCATTTGACCCCCTGGGGCAAAATCAAAATTCCGAAACCTTACTGCACATCTACATGACAGCACCAACCATCTCCGATGACAGACGGACGGGGCTTTTTGACATGAGTAACAACAATATACCCGAACTTTCTTTAGAAAGTGCGATGCTTTTAGCATAAAAAACGTCATTTTTCGACCCCCATTTGACCCCCTGGCAAAATCAAAATTCCGAAACCTTACTGCACATCTACATGACAGCACCAACCATCTCCGGAGAACATGATGAACAGGTGTCACATTCTTAATGGAGAGAAGATGATGTATAGGTTCTCATGCTAAATGGAGAGAAGAGGATGTATAGGTGTCACATTCTTAATGGTGAGAAGATGATGTACAGGTGTGACATTCTTAATGAAGAGAAGATGATGAACAGGTGTCAAATGCTTAGAGGAGAGAAGATGATGAACAGGAGTGACATTCTTAAAGGAGAGAAGAGGATATACAGGTGTTGCATACTAAAAGGAGAGAAGATGATGTATAGGTGTCACATTCTTAATGAAAAGAAGATGATGAACAGGTGTCATATGCTTAAAGGAGAAGAGATGATGAACAGGTGTGACATTCTTAATGGAGAGAAGAGGATGTACAGATGTTGCATACTAAAAGGAGAGAAGAGGAAGTACAGGTGTCACACTTTTAATAGAGCGAAGGTAATGTCCAGGTGTCGCATACTTAAAGGAGAGAAGATGATGTACAGGTGTCGCATATTTAAAGGAGAGAAGATGATGTATAGGTGTCGCATTTCTTGATAGAGATAGGATGATATACAGGTGTCACATAATTACAGGAGAAAAATTGATTTACACTGTCACATTCTTAATGGAGAGAAGATGATGTACAGGTGTCACACGCTGAATGGAGAGAAGATGATGTACAGGTGTCACATATTAAAAGGAGAGAAGAGGATGTATAGGTGTCACATTCTTAAAGGAGAGAAGAGGATGTATAAGTGTCACATTCTTAGAGGAGAAAAGACGATGTACAGGTGTTACACGCTTAATGGAGAGAAGAGGATGTACAGGTATGGCATTCTTAATGGAGAGAAGAGGATGTACAGGTGTCACATTCTTAATGGAGAGAAAAGGATGTACAGGTATCACACTTTTAATGGAGCGAAGATGATGTACAGGTGTCACATACTTAAAGGAGAGAAGATGATGTACAGGTGTCACACGCTTAATGGAGAGATGATGTACAGGTGTCACATTCTTAATGGAGAGAAGATGATGTATAGGTGTCACATGTTTAGAGGAGAGAAGATGATATACAGGTGTCACATTCTTAATGGAGAGAAGGTGATGTACAGGTGTGACATTCTTAATGGAGAGAAGATGATGTACAGGTGTCACATGCTTAGAGGAGAGAAGATGATGTACAGGTATCACATTCTTAATGGAGAGAAGATGATGTACAGGTATCACATTCTTAATGGAGAGAAGATAATTTATAGGTGTCACAGGTATAAAGGAGAGAAGATGATGTACATGTTTCAAATAAATAAAGGACAGAAAATGATTTATACAGGTGCCACAGGCATAAAGAAGAGAAGAGGATCTACAGGTGTCACATAATTAAAGGATAGAAGATGATGCACAGTTTAAATGAGATACATGTAGGATCAAATGAAGTTAACTTTTAATCACAGGCCTTCAGATCGCTTAGAAAAAAAATTGAGGTGTTGAAAAAAAAATAAAGGTATGGAACTCTTTTCATAGGGTACCTACTTTCGCCGAATAAAATTCTTTTAAATCAAATGCTTTACAATTTTACTCTCTATCCATATCTATTAAAATATAAACAATCTTCATTACTACCAAAGTTCATTCCGTAACTCCTTATACTTCTCGATATATTCTGAAATCAATTCCCAAACTGGTCTTAATTTTTTTACTCGACATCAGCTTGGGCCTTCACTAATGTAGAGCGGGTACGACGGGACAAATTTTCCCCGGAATTTATTCTAAACTCAATAAATATTTGCTCATTTGCATTCGAACTTTACAAGGTTTTTCTTTAATTTGATCATATGATCTTACTAAGTCACAAACAACATTTTAGCGGTCTAATTGTTTTGAAAATCGAATGGTATATAATGCATTCCGGGGAAAATTCGTTCTATCATGGCTTCATTTACATTCATAATCAACATGGCGGTGCAGTTGTTGATGTCGACGTTTTCAAATTAATTTTTCGCGAAAGGAATTATTACGCAATAAACGTTACAAACTGGAGTAAGAAATCAACTTTAAAACGTTGAAAGATTTTGCAAATACCATGCAACTCTTCGCTGCATTCAAACACTGTCTGTGTACATGTGAATGACCACAGGCCCAAGCTAATGTCAATTAAAAAAAAGTTGGCCATTTTTGAAATTGATTTCAGAATTTTAAGAAATATATGGAATTTTGGAAAAAGTTTTGGTAAATTTGAAAAATGTTAATCTATGAATAGATTTAGATACAAAGTAGAATTTTAAGGGATTTAAAAAAAAAAATATTTTATTAGCGAAATTGGGGGTGGTAAGGTTCCATACCATTATTTTTTTTTTTTCACACAATTTTTTTTTAAACGATCCAAAGGCTTTTAATTAATGAACAGTTACTCTCAGTAAGGTAAAATTATATAAAGTTAGATGCAATTGTCAGTCGCTAAAACAAAATGAAATCATAATGTTTTGAATTAACATTGATGTCTTTTGTTATTACGAAATCATCCTTTTTTAAGCAAAAACAAATATCAAATTAACTGTCACAGGCTGTACGACGTTGACGTATTTTACGGTAATAACCGTCAATTATGCGAGAACAAGATAGGATCATACTAGCCAACTGTTACTCATTAAATCAAGTTATAAATCATATTAATCAGTTATCAAGTGTCACTCATCCCTTAAAAAAAAACAAACAAACAAAAAAAAAAAAAAAAAAAAAAAAAAAAAAAAACATAACTAACTTAACTCACTGACGTCAAAACAAAATAAGATTATAAATTTAGTAAATTGTAACAGGCTTAAACGAGATATGATCATATTAAGGTAACTTTCTTATGCAAAAACAAGACAAAAGCATATTTAAGTCACTGTCATTCATTAAAACAGGGTTGAAATGCTGTTTTTTAATAATTAACTGTCACTAATGCAGGAACAAGATAAGATGGCATATGAATAATATCATATCAAGTTAAGCTCTAATACACTT
>NW_026928776.1:0-36531 GCF_032062105.1 Saccostrea cuccullata | reverse complement strand
TCTTGCGTGATACGTATCATGATACGGAGACCTGAATACCGGTCTTTAGGTACATATTATAAAGTCCAGAAATTATTCATTTATTTGTTCAATCTTTCAAATTACAATTACAGAAAATATAAAAAAAAAAATGTGTAAAAAGTGAAAAGAACGGCATCTTACCGTCCAAACACAAATGATTTAATATACATAAACATTTCAAGAAAGTAAAATTTTGCTTTTCTAGCATATTTTTTTAGAAAAACAATGACTTTTCATATAAAATCATTGTAAAAACTGCTTTTAAAAAATATCATGATATTATCTTGATATTGTGGGGAAAAATCGTGATATATCGTAATACGAAATTTTTGGCGATACCCATCTCTAACCCTGAACCATGGTCACTTGAAAAAGTCAAGGTCAAATTATCTTTAATATGATTTTTATCCAAAAATCACCCCATGAGGGTAATTAAGTCCTTCTAGGACAGCTGTAGTTTTGTTGTGATTTTTTTTTTCAATTTATTTTTGAAGTAATTTGGATTATTCTATTAAGTAAGATAAACATTTTATGATCTTGCAGTTTAATCCTTGTATGTACCTTTTTTGTGATGACCTTGATCATTGAATGTCTTTCAAAAATGATGCAGGTCTGCAATATACTTATCTTCATAACATACCCCCTCCCCCCATTCCCTGAATCATCCAACTTTTGGTGCCACAAATTTCATAATGTAAATGGAAGCCTCCCTTGATCATCTTCAATTAAACATATGGAGATAACGAACACCATTCAAGTCAATAAAATACAAAACAGGAGCAGAGCAAACGTGGACCTCCAAAATATCAGAGGTGGGATCAGGTGCCATGGAGAAGTGAGCATCCCCTGGCGACCGGTCACTATACATGCTATATAAACCTAGTTTATCTGCTTTATTTGCAAGAGGAGTGAAAAAGATTTTAAAGAATTTATGCATTTTCACTATATGATCATTGGAGCTTCACCCTTATTCAAGAATCCCTGTCCCCTGGCCCTGATTCATGAATTTCAAATTCTTTTTACGCAGACAGGGGCGTAGCCAGGGTACTATTGATGTGGACGCCTGAATAGGCGGGGGGTTTGGGGGCCGCCTTAAGGCCCCCAATAGGTCCAGGGGGCGAAGCCCCCGGAAGCTGGTGAATTTCCGACGATTTTGATGTGCATATTTGAACCTTTTGATAGCATTTAATTTTTCTTAAACTTTTTTTCGGATTGTTACGCAGGCACTTTGGGGTCTGTTCTTTCCTTGTAGAAAATGCGGACAGTCACTCAAAATAGAGAGAGGATATGTCCAATAGCTTTGTTTGATGAACCAACGAAAAGAATTTGACTTTTGAAGCAGCTCGACAAAATACGTATGGTTAACATACGGCAGTTGGTTAGAGTGGTTGACTGGTTTAGACAGACCGCATAATTTACTGATTATCAGGCTTACATTAATATCATAAATACACCTCTAAAGATTGAAAATAACAAAGACAGAAGAATTCTTTTCAACTCATTTTCTTGCACATTACCTATGTACATTGTTTACATTTAAAAATGAAATAATGTTCATAAATATTCACAAATCTGGTATCTTTAACTTTTTGCAACAATTATAAAAATTATAAAATATACTAATGGTTTTAAGGTAGTGTTACGGATGTCAATGCTTGAGAGGTCTTAATATTATTTTTTTAAGATTAAACTGAATTTTACCAATTTTTCGGTTTTTGATGTTCATATCTAAAGCTGAATTATAATTTTTGAAGTCTCACACGAATCCGATATTAGGTTATTATTTTTTTGGAAGGGGGGGGGGGATGTCGTTACAAAAGTTAAGCATTACAATTGGAAGTTAGTTTCCAGTAATAGAAATTGAAATTTTTGGCATTAAATAAAATTATGATATCATTTGTTTTAAGAGAGCCGACTGGGATATTATAGTCTGAAATCTACAACAGAGAAACTCTTTAAGAATGTAATTACACTTGGAAAAAAACTCAGCAATATTCGATAGTAAACATGGCAAAATCTTGGAAAATCTTTTGATTTCAGTGAGATATATACTCTCGTATTTTCCCCTAAAACTGACACTGATGATTTTCATTAATTTTTTTATCGTTAATTTTAAATTTTTTCTAAGTATTTTTTTTTTTTATTTTTAAAAAAAATTATTTTCTAATATTTTGCAAAAATGATGAGAACGCCTGTCTCTCTCTCTCTCTTTCCCCCTTTTTCCTTTTCTGTCTGTCTTTCTTTTCTTTTTCTTTTTTTTTTGAAAAATGATGTGGACGTTTGTGCGTACAAACGTACGCCTGGCTACGCGCCTGGCAGAGAGTGGTTTGATGTCCAGGAGTAAAGAAAAAGATTTTGAAATATTTACCAACCAGAGTTAGCGCTACTGTAGAACTTTTCTGTTTCTTTTTAACAAAAGTAATCCACTGCCGACGGATATCTGGTCTATTCTCCTTATGAAAATCGTGTAAGGACACAATATCCTTATGTGATGTGCAGCCCGCTGCAACGCAAAATTTCCCCGTTCTTTTAAGGTAAGGTTTGCGTTAACAGGGAGATAACTCTTGCGAATCACCAAAGCGTTTGAAACAGGCAAATTTAAACCAGCGATGCTAAGCATCTCCGTAACGAATTTCCTCTGTCATACTTGATGTTTGTTGTCACTTAATGTTAGGACTAAAAACGAAGGACGTTTTCAGGAGAAAGTCTTATAACCATGATAACAAATAAAAGCATAGGGATCTTAGAAGCCTTTGAGATTAGCGTGATGCATGTGGATGAACATTAAAGGAGGACTTGTTTATTTTCGATACGAAACGTGGCAAGTTGCACGGCAATTCCGATCAGAAGAAAGTCATTGACGCATTGTGCTGATGTGTGTTTCTTGCTTCACCACTACACTAAAATTTTAAGTGAGAATGGGCAAGAAAAAAGAAAAAAAAATTTAAAAATGCATTCATTCAAGAAGTTTCTTTGCTGTTTAGGCCTCAGAACAGGTATACAATTGTTCACGTTACCTTTTAAAATGAGGTTTGATTTTAATTGATATCCCATTTTCTACTTAATAAAAAAGAGATACAGATTGTGCATGACAAGAACATTAATTTTCTTGATCAAGCATTTGAATTTCACTAATTCAATCTGTAATTTTTACAATAATTTCATATTGATTCTTCATTCATTATATTGGAAATTTATTCATTTCATTGAGTGAATGAAACTCAGTGCAATACGGGAGTTTCGAGATTGTAACTCTCCTACGATAGAGGCGCGAAAAGTATTCATTTCAGCATTGAGGTGGGACAGGTTGTTTCTGCATACAAACGTGCATAAATAAATGAACGATATTTATGGCTTTTAAAATTTACTAAATGTTTTGGAAGGATAATAATGTTAAGCAGTGATGCATTTGATGATTTTATCAAGCTCAACTATGCATATTTACAAATCTACATTCAATTATAGGGTACTTGAAAACGAAAGAAACGTCGTAGTCTTTGTAAAAAGCAACCAATTTTCTTGATTGTATAAACATTTTCTTAAAAAGTTAGTGGGTGCTTTGAAGTTATAATAAGGAAAAGAATCAATGGTGTCATTTAGACTGCCGACGTGTAATGATCAGATGCATTTGTACCGTATTTATTAGAGGTCCGTATCTGTTCCCTCGTCTGAAAAGTCTCAAATCCACTGATATTTTCTTTTTTGTTACGATGTCTTTGCTTTAAAAATTACGCCTTTACATTAATTTGGTTATTCTCGAGTTGTAAAGTACATCCTTACAATGATGTTGTTATGATAAACCATTATATCGACGGATCAATGTATCTAATATATAAATAACTGTCCCACCTGTCTGTTCACGCAGCAACGAAATTCCCCTCCTCAACGAAAGAGCGCGCCAAGGGAGATAATCTCGAAACTTGCGTATTCCTTATGCTATTCAAAAAATGCAATTCCTTAAATGTTATTGTAAAAATGAACACATGTGATTTCAGATCATGGGTCATTAATTGGAATAGATAAGAACCAAAAAAAGTACTTCAGTGTTTCCTAAAAAGATTTGTGCCATCAATCAAAGTAGAGGTCATCCCATATCAGCTCAAGAATATTAAAGAAAATTGGATGGATCAAGCTAGTATGTTGAACCAGACATGACAAAATCAATGGAGATTTGGAGAAGAACTTCAGACTTGTTATACCCAATGCATATTTTTATATGTCTATAGATTATAGAAGAAAATTTAATGTTCAACAACATCCTTATCTAGTATATACATGCTGTTTTCCATGTAATTAGAAAAGATGTGTATCATTATGCGATGATTGCAGTTCATGCTCTGCTTGTCCATCTTTGAATTTGTTTTCAGTAAAATGAATGTATACTACATAGGTATAAATTGAAGGTTGCTTTTGTCTATCCTTACATGTAACAAATTTCTTAAAAGGGTTTGTAAAATTGCAAGGAAATTAATTCATGAACAATTAAGATTAATATTTTTATTCATTAAATTTTGTTCTTAACAGGACCTAATATGCTTAAATAAGTATTTCTGAAAACTGACGAGTTTTGTATATGAAGCTGCAGTGAACATGTATAATTATATCTACTGTAACAGTTTAAAACATGACACTTGGCAATTGTAAGGTTGTTAATTTAGTAGGATTGATAAGACCAATTTAGTAATCTAATAAAATTAAAATTTTTTCACAAATACATGTAGTTTATTTTAAAATTGTTTACATTTATAATCTTTTAAATTTTTTTCATATATTTTGATTTTAAAAAGCAGAAAATTTTGTTATATTTAAACTATTATTTCATGAAGGAAATAATTATATCTATCACTTTAGCATTGATTCTTTTTCCCTGTTCTTGACAAATATTTATCATAATGACAGTGTTATGTCATTTTGCAGAATTTGCTTTTTATCTGAAATCAGAAGTACTCTGTAGACTCATTAAAGTATGAATTGATGTCACTTAGAATTCATCTTTATTTTGTTCTGTCTGATATTTCAATTTAGATTCTAAGACTATCTAATCCAATGATTGAGCTAATGTCTATGAAGTGTAGAAATAGGCCATCTTTAAAAAATGTTTGGTTGCAGTCCTCTCCAGACCGACTGAATAAAATGACCAGACTGAAAACTTTTTTTCAATGCAGGGCAGTATTTTTTTTCTTTTTATTCCTCTTATCCCCCTTAAAAAATGTTGTTGAAGATTCTCTCACCTACTGACCCAATAATTTTACCCTGAGTCAAGAGAGGGCAAACAAACATTACTTTAAAGATAGCATTTCTACTCTTCCAAGTAAAGAAATAATTAAATTATAAAAACAGCAGCTTCGTGGATGCAATGCTTACAACATTTAACTCAAAAAATGGCATACATGTATAATGACAGTCACCAACCATAACTGAATAAAGATATTTTGCTACAAAGATGTCTAGAAGTTACTACATGTTGGAATAACTAATCAGCATGAGGTCAAATTCATAGGCTTTTAATTGGTTTAGTTGCAACATGTTCTGAAGTATGTTTATATACATATACATGTACTTCTAAAGGTGTTGCAGTAAAATTCATGAACAATTTCATCAGAATATTTAGATTTTAAGATTGCCATAAATACTACAGTTCTTCCATGGAATAAATTTTTAGACCATCATGTAGCACAGGAGAAGTTTTATTTTGAATATTTTTGGCCAATTCATGCCTAAAAACAATATCAATAATAACATTTAGTCTTTAACATTCACTATGACAAGGTGATATCAATGTTGTCTTTAAAATTGTAGAAAAAGCCTGATTTTTATGTTCCAAACCCATTATATAGCCCCTGTTTCCATGGAAATAATATTGGGGACATACATATTTTTTTAGTTCAAATTAATGAAAATGATCAAATGAATAACTTCATGGATTTTGATGGAATCGGTAGATATGTAAAACGTTGGTTTTTATATTTTTGTTGCCATGGCAACCGTTTCACTTTATCAAGGAAAATTGAAAAATCTTCTTTTTTACCCAAATTTTCACATTTTTGATAAAGGAAAAATAAACGTTTAAATAATAGAAGCATGCTTTATACTAATTCCGGTCATTTTGATAATAAAAGTTTGATAATTTATAAAATAAATCAATTTTTTCAATGAAAATAATATTCGAGGTGAAATATGAAATACGTTAAATTTGGCGTCTTTTACTCAAAAAATGAGACGGGCAATATCTTTGAAAATCATATTAAATAATGAAGCTAATCTCCCTGAATAAATTGATATATAGCATGTGTGCATATTAAAAAAAATATGAGTTGGAGGGAGACGCAAACCTTACCTTAATCTCCATGAAATTCTGCATGTCACACTTGTGACGTCACACACGTCACTTCCGGTATACAGCTAATTTCAGTGTGAGCTCTCAGGTGTTTTCAGTGCGAGCTCTCAGGTTTGAACTAAGCTAATTTTAGTAATATTTCTAATCAGCGACCGAGAGAGAAGTAGTTGCGCTGAATATCATATTACTCGTAATTATAATGACTATTGAACTATGTTAAAAAGTAAAAGCTACCAATTCTTTCTTTAAACTTTTGAAACGCAATAAAATTAAATAATAAAAGAATGGTTAAGCAAAGATTCGTCATCTTTACAATAAATAAATAAATATTAAATATTTTAAAATATTTATAAAACAAATCCTACTGAACGTAACGTTAGGCTTAATAATATTATAGTACAGATGAGCCTGTTTGAAATTTACATCAATGACTCTCTCAGAATATTTTATGACTATCCATACTACTTTGTAATTTTTATTTATTTATGTATGGTTTTATTCATCTATTTAATTATTTTAATTCAATTTTTATAGGGGGTGTTCGCCCCCCCCCCCCCCCCGGAATATGCAGAGTTATTAAATGTATACTCTAAACTACGGAAGCGTATTAAGGCCGCACCAGTACCTTAAATCAATTTGTTATAACAAATTATCACTAATAAGTGTTTTTTTTTAATTTTACAGAATCAGTGATTAGATTTATATACTGGATAATTAACAAAAATTTAGTCATGTAACATGAATCCCATGTAAAACTGGTATTACGTTATCACTTGTACTTTTGAGAAACATCTCTTGTTTATATAGGGTCTGTCCCCGCCCCCTACCACTTCTTATTTGTTGTTGCTCTAGGTTCGAATCTCCCGTGTCCACAGCTGTCGATCTGCCCTGCAGGTGACACCAAGATCCGCGTAACTTTATACAATAGTTCAATGAATATGACTGCATAAATGAACAAATAAAAAATCACAGAAATTCTAGATCAATTGTACACAACCTTTTCTTAAATCCATTTACATTCATTCACATTCTTGGGTTTGCTAACTGCAGCAGTACTCGATTCTGGTGGTGCAAGCTTTACGTGTGCATGTGCGTCGTAACCGGGAGGGGGGTGCAAAGATAGACATAATATAGGCATTGAAGATTGAAACATATAGATTTAGCCCCCCTCCCCCCACTTTTAACAGGCACGCTGCAGTGTAGTCAAAGGAGGGTAAGTGACATTCTAATTAAAACAAAAGGCCCATGGCACGGTGTAGTACCTAAACGGCTGCTATCGGAACAAAACCGCGTTCAGTGCTGCTATTCGAAAATTTTACGGCTGCTAGCAGAAATAAATATGTTGAAAACTCTTATAACAAGTTGTAAAACAGTGAAATCATGACCCCAAATCAAGATAGTCTCTGAAAAGTCCGGGTGCACGGAACAAGTAAGGTATTTCTATAGATGTTGTCATGTGTAATTTGCAGAATAGCCCTCTAATAATTTAGAATTAGTAAAATTTCCGAAGCCTGTACCAAATCTTCAGTCAATAAATACCCAGTTTTCATGCTTTTTTACATCATCTATTATTCAGATTGTGGGTATTTTGGTATTTGAAGATGCGTCAATCTATAATAATTCTTAAAAATAATTTTTAAAAATTGACAAGTGTATTTTAAAAGAGATTTTTTGACAAAACACGATTTTTTAAAGTTACGGTTGCTATCAGAGTCTTAGCATATATTGCACCGGTTAATAACTGAAAACATCGCATCGGGTGCATGCTGTTTGAAAATTTTCCTTATTAACAGAGATGTGAAACAAACTTATGGCAGCAAATGTCTAAAATATACATTTTAAATATCTAAAATTGCATGTGAAATAAGATGTCTATATATGCAGTTGACTTTTACAAACTTAACTCAAGGGTGTAACTTCGATTTTGAAAAGGGGGAGGGGGCAGAAAAATTCAAATCTATTTTTTAAAAAGCAGACATGGGAAAACAGGAAAGTTGTCAAACTTCTTTCAGTGCCATTTTTTCTCACGCGCTACTGCCTACCCTTCTTTGACTGTACTGCAATAAAAAAGGGGGCCTTCAATGAAAATTTTCAATATAGTAAATGTTATGCTTGGAAGAAAGTCAACAGACCTTTCAATAAACATTTTAGAAAGTAAAGGTTATGCTTGGAACAAATTGTGGAGGGGGGGAGGGGGCGTCTGTAAACTCGAATGTATCGTATTTTTGCAAAGTAGAGCTGATCTTCGAAAAGCATTGCTACACAACTCAAAAAGAAAGCTTTACGAAAGGACCCGTAAATCAATTTGAAATAGCATACAATATATTTTTACTATCATTTACAATCATTAATTTTCTTTAAAACCTTTCTTAAGTTAGAGTCTTTGGGGATTTTTGTAGCCTACATGTACACTTAAACATGTATAATATCTAGAAAAGTTTAAGTGTAAGCTTTGTCAAATATTTCTAATTTCATATTTCTTTTTCGAAGTACGGTGATGCATTGGTTCGTTGTATGACTAACATATGCAATATTCAAAACATCGACCCCCCCCTTCCCCCATTCGGCTTTAAAGAGTTCTTTAAATTATATAGGCAAGAAAATACAACCCCACCCCCCCCCCCCCCCCCCATGAAAGAAAGCGTGGTTTTTATATTGATGTTTTCCACTTCTTTTTACTGTCATATTTCTTGTAAATTGACTTAATATATTTCATTAAAATAATTGTTGGACTCTGAGAGTCTTTGACACTACTACAGCAAAAATTCTTTTTAAAAAATCACAGAAAATTCTCTTAACAAAAAGGGGAAAAGAGGAGCAGACACCCCCCTCCCTTTTACCTTCAACGTGCTTTACCCGATGCACATGTACAGTATTTGAAAGTCCTATATATACGTATACAAATCGTAATAATATGTACACACGTTATTGTCCACGTTTTACTCTAATGTACATTGTGCACTTTACATGTACTTGAGAAATTATCAACGTTGGACAGCAAAACTTTATAACTTTATGTGAGCTTTATTCATTTTCAATTCATATTGTTTTTTAATCAGATATAGAGGTTGTTAATTTGTATGTTTATGCTTGGATTTATAGGTGGGTTGCGTGAATGTTTGAGACAAATAATCTCTCGTGGTTTGTGAATCGATTATTATATATGATTTTTTAAATTTCAAATCGTAAATTTAATCAATCTGGCATAATAACATACCTGAAATATAATAAATTGAATGGTCACATGATTTAATGACCAACACAAAACTTTAACGGTTGTGTGTGTGTGCACATGTGCCATAGGCGTCGGAAGCAAATTGAAAGTTGGGGGGGGGGGGTACACCAATAAAAAAAGATTTGCCGAAGTTTAATCATTAAGAAAGTATATAGTTTTTTTAACTATAATTGCATAACATATGTTAATTGAGGATGTGATTTCATGAAATTTAAAAAACTTAAACCTATTCCAATAGTTACCGGTGCCGTTGTCTAATAGTAGCCGTAACACAAGATTCTCCTGATAAAAACGCTCTAGCTTTTAAGAAACCGATCAAAGTGGACAATGATATATAATAACCAATACTATTTACAAATACACAACGAACTGTCGATTCATTTTTATCAAATATCTAAAACTTCTGACGCAATTTTAAAATATTTCTTACGTGCATGTAAATGTGTCCAACGCTTTTGACAGTTTTCGTCTTATATATCAGCAATTCTTTAATTCATTAAAATTCTAAATATACATGTTAGTTTCAAAATGTATGTAACGTTCCGTAAGGGTGGAATACCAAGCAGCTAAACTTTAATAATTGAATTATTGACCATTTTGTTGAGCCAGCGAAGAAAAATACTTACAATTTCGTCCATTTTTTTCCACTAGCAACCGCTCATTTTTCAGATAGCAGTGATGAACGCGCATTTTTTTCTGATAGCAACCGTTTAGGTACTACACCATGCATGGGCTACATCGCTAACCTGAGCATATGGGCTAGTTAAAAAACTCAAATCATGCAGCTCAGTATTGAAAAGTTTACTTGTTGGGGAAGGGGAGGATTTTTTATTATTATTTGAGAAATTATATCAATAAAGCATACATGTATAATTTTCCCATATTTGAGAAGAATTTTAAAGATTTTTTCTATATATTTCTATGTAAAGATTTTATTGCCCATTATGGTCCTACCTTAACCCCCAGCTGCAGGGGTCATGATATGAATAAACTTGAATTAACTGAGGATGTTTCCATATTAATATCACCGATCATAGCGTTGCTGATCTAAAAGATTTTTCCTATATGTATTCCTATGTAAAACTTTGATCAGCATTGTGGCCCCTCCCTATCCTTGGGGGTCATGATTTGAATAAACTTGAATCTACACTACCTGAAGATGCTTCCACATGAGTTTCATCTTTCCTGGTTCAATGAATTTGAAGAAAAAGATTTTTCCTTTATATTTCTATGTTAAACTTTGACCAGTCATTGTGGTCCCGCCCTACCCCTGGGGGTCATGATTTGAAGAAACTTAAATCTTCACTACCCGAGGATGTTTCAAAATAAATATGATCATTTATGCCTTTGTTTTCCTTGAAAAGAAGATTTTTAAAGGATTTTCGATCATATATATATCTATGTAAAACTTTGATTGGCCATTGTGGCCCCACCCTACCCCTAGGGGGTTATGATTTAAAAACAAACTTGAATCTTTCGTATAAATATGGCCAATCATGGCTTTGCTATTCTTTAGAAGAAGATTTTGAAAGATTTTTCCTATATATTTCATATAAAACTTTGATTGTCTCTTGTGGACCAGCCCTACCCCCGGGGGTCATGATTTGAACAAACTTGAATCTACACTAACTAAGGATGCTTGCATATTTCTTTGACTTTACATTTTGCCCTTTACATTTGAACTTACATTGTGGCCCCGCCCTATACCCCCAGGGGTCATGACTTGAAAAAAATTGAATCTACACAACCTGGGAATGCTTCCATATGAACAGGACTAATCACGGCTTTGCTATTTTTGAAAAGATTAAGATTTTTCAAGATTTTTTCTACATGTTTCTATGTAAAACTTGGCTTCCATGTTGCGGCCCCGCCCTACCCCCAGGGGTCATGATTTGAGTATTTTAAACAAACTTGAATCTCCACTACCTGAGGATGCTTCTATAAAAATATGTCATTCATGCCTTTACTATTCCAGAGAAGAGGATTTTTTAAAAAAATTCCTATATATTTTTATGTAAAACGTTGATCGGCCATTGTGGCCCGCCCTACCCCAGGAGGTCATGATTTGAATAAACCTGGATCTACACTACCTGAAGATGCTTCCCTATAAGTTTCATCTTTCCTGGCACAGTGGTTCTTGAGAAGAAGATTTTAAAAGAATTTTCCTATATATTTCTATGTAAAATTTTGATCGTCCATTGTGGCCCCGCCCTACCCCAGGGGGTCATGATTTTAACAATTTAATATCTACACTACCCCAGAATGCTTCCACATAAGTTTCAGGTATCCTGGCAAAGTGGTTCTTGAGAAGAAGATTTAAAAAAAAATTCCTATATATTTAAAAAAAACTTAGTTCGGGCATTGTGGCCCCGCCCTAACCTCGGGGGTCATGATTTGAATAAACTTGAATCTACACTACCTGAAGATGCATCCCCATAAGTTTAATCCTGTCCTGGCACAGTGGTTCTTGAGGAGAAGACTTTCAAAGAATTTTCCTATATATTCCTATGTAAAACGTTGATCGGCCATTGTGGCCCTGCCCTACCCCTGGGGGTCATGATTTAAACAAACTTAAATTTACACTACCTGAGGGTGCTTCCATATAAGTTTCAACTTTCCTGGCACAGTGGTTCTTGAGAAGAAGTTTTTTAAAAGAATTTTCCTATAATTATACTAAATCACTTTTAATTCACGAAAACTTTATTTTCGCGTAATTACGCGAGACGGCATGCTCGCGAAAATTTCATACTCGCGTATAATAGAATTCCTTAAGATTATATAGAGCAATGACCACTATTCGTGAAAATTTTGTCATGCTAATAAAGAGTCAATGACTATCTCGCGAAAATAAGGTGTCGCGAAAATTAAGTGATTTATAAGAATTTCTATGTAAAACTTTGATCGATCATTGTAGCCCTGCCCTACCCCTGGGGGTCATGATTTGAACAAACTTGAATCTACACTACCTGAGGATGTTTCTCTATAAGTTTCAACTTTCCTGGCACAGTGGTTCTTGAGAAAAGAAAACATACCACCACATTTTCACTATTTCTTAATCATTTCCCCTTGAATAAGGGCGTGGCCCTTCATTTGAACAAAGTTGATTCCCCTTCACCCAAGGATACATTGTGCCAAAGTTTGGATGAAAAGAAGATGAAAATGTGAAAAGTTTACAACGACAATAACGACGGCAGACAACGGACAAAAGGATCACTTCATTATAAATAGGGATCTGACCTATAGGACCGGACTTGGTTTTATTCTCTACAAAAAGCTTGTCGATTTCCGTTCTGATTAATGACATTAGGCTAAATACATATAACAATTTGTTTTTCCTAAATCTTTATTTCAGTGAGTAGAGATAGGAGGAGCCCATTTTATTGATTTTCTGAGTTTGTTATCTCCAAATGTAATAAGTGATATTTGTCTTTACTTCTCATTGTGCATAAAGGTAATGTCTACTGTCCCTGAAATTCTATTCTTAATGTCTAGGCTATTTATCCGTGGATATAATAAAAACTTGTCTTTAATGTGTGCAAATTATGAAGGCCTAAAATGAAATCCAAGTGAGTGCATTTACTGGAATATGTAGCCAAAATCAATGTGATTAAATTCTAAGGAATATATACAATTGAAATTCATCGCAGCTCAATGCTGCCAAGAATACCCGTATTGAGTTACACACATAGTGAATTATTCTTGTCCTCGGAGAAAGTGTGCTTATACTGAGGTTCGTTCCACCTGACTGACAACTGTACACTGGATTGTTACGATTTGATTTCTCTTTGTCTTTCTTATATCAAGAATGGGCATGCATAAGGGATAGATAATTGAAGGAAAAATACACAAGTCTATGAAAAAAAATAGTCTTTGAAAAGGCGAAATTTAAAGCTGTATAAGTGTTGTACCAGGTGGATTCGAACCCCCGACTTTAAAAAAGAGAGTATCCAAGATGTAAAAGTCAGCGCATATATCAACTGAGCTAGTCTGACTATAAGAATGAAAGGCATAAATTTAGAGAAGATTTTGAAAATCTGGTTTCCTTATTTTTTGTAGGTTTTTTGTGAATTTCGACCCCAGGGCAGGGGTGCCCCTAAAAAAATCTTATCTTAAATTATTCCTTACATCCTAACCTATCAAAATATCACAATTTTATTTAGGGGGAGGCCTGCCCTGATGGACTTCAAGGCCAAAATTCATGCAAAAATCAACGCTTTCAAGGACAAAATGGTGTTTCGATCAACTTTGGAGGTTTATTGTAAAGTTGTAAATAATAAATTTTAGGTATAAAATACAAATTTAAAAAATTTAGACATATAAACGGTAGAAAACAACAAATAAAGACTGATTTTCAAATGTCACTTTTTCCGGGAAATTGTTCTCTCCTATAGGTCAATTCTTTTGTTAAAGCGAATACATCCTTTGATCAGAAAAACTCACTTGAGCCTTCGGCTCATGTGAGCTAAAAAAATGTAACAAAAAAAAAGTTTACAGACGGACAGACGGACTACAAACAAAATGTGATCAGAAAAGCTTATTTGAACTTTCAGCTCAGGCGAGCTTATAAAAACTATTAACGAACTAACAGTGTTGCAGACGGAAGTAGTCCAGGATTTTTTAGACACATCTTTAACCACAGTGACAGTTTGGCTTGACTGCTCATTTACTGCAAAAGCCTGCGCTGAATCTCTTGCTAGTGCCCATATTGTCCTTTGAGCAAGTGTGACAGAGTTTTTTTTTTTTTTTTTTTTTTTTTTTTATTAATACCAATTGTCACAGTATACATGTTTATAATATCTTATTAACATCAAAACATCATTAATACATATAGTAAATAAATATAAAAAAAATATAATAATGACAATTGAGATTGAGAGGAGGAAAGAAGAAGAAGAAGAAAAGAGAGAGAGAGAGGTGAGAAAAGGTGAAAGAACAGAAAAGCATGTTCATAGAAATAAAATAGTGGTCTATGTATGTCCAAGCATTGCAAGAAATCTTTAGGTGTCTGGTTTCAGGGTCTTACATGAGTAGAAGCCAGTCTTTCCATTTATCATTAAATTCATTAATTTGATTACTTTTTGTTGCACTATATTTCATCGTAGATAGCAATGTTTTAATATCTCCACGTAACGCTTGTAATCTTAAAACCTCATTCCGACATTTAGTTCTGTATATAAATGATTTAATACATAAAAATATTGTATTTAATTCAGTATTGTTGGGTTTTGGATTCCCAAATATGAAATTACAACTATCTTTTGGAAAGTCTATATTATGAGCTTCACAAAGAATGGTAAAACTATGTAAAAGCTCCTGAACCTTCTGGCATTCCCACATAATATGAAAAATTGTTTCCTCACATGTCTCACAGAAGCTACATAGTTTAGTATCCTTCAAACCTATTTTATATAACATTTTATTTGTAACTAAGATATGTTGATTTATTCTGAATTGTAGCCATTGCAATTTAGAACTTTTTGTACATTGAAAAGGAATTTTGTATATCATTTCCCATAGGGAATCTTCAATTTCAAAATGTTTACTCCATTTTACTTTTGAAACAGGCAGTATATGTTCTGTATTCAGAATATTATACATAGCTTTTGTTCCTTTTTTACATAGACAGAATAATTTTAAATAAAAAGGTAGGATGGGCCTTGGGTTTACTCTTTCTTTGTTTATTTTTTCTACAGCCATAGCTTTTTTTACTGCTTTCTGTAAACTTGCATATGTTAAAAAGTTGGTTTCTATATGAAATTTTGCTTGTAGATCCTTTAATTCTAGAAAAGTTCCCTTTTCATCTAACAAGTCTGAGATAAAAACTACACCATTAATAAACCATTTGGAGTAAAAAATGGGCTTATTGTCAATTTTAAGTTTTTTATTGTACCATAATGGTTGAGAGATAAAATCTTCCCATGATTCTATTTTCATTGTCTTCTATATTTTTGAAAGCAATTAAAGTATCTTTCCAAAAATCATTAGTTATACTTTGTAGTATTATTTCAATATAATTTGAACCAGTATTAAATAACTTTTTAATATTAAAAGCTTTTTGAACAAGTGATCTCCATTTAGACTCCTGTCCATTGAGTAGTTTTTTAATCCAAGATGATTTTAAGCTCTTAATGTAGTTATTTAAGTCAATCATATTCAATCCTCCACTCTTGTAATCTTGAGTAATTTGTTTTCTTTTTATCTTGTCCACTTTTGATCCCCAAAGAAAATTAAATAGAACACTATTTAGATTCTTAACAAAATTTTCAGAAGGTGAAGGTAAAGCAATAAAAAGATGGTTTAGCTGTGCTATTAATAATGATTTTATAAGTGAAATCCTACCCAAGGGGGTAGTACGTCTTTTACTCCACTGTAGTATTATATTCTTAATTTTGACCAATTTTTTGTCATAGTTGAGTTTTGGAACTCTACTTAAGTCAACATCAAAATAAATACCCAATACTTTAAATTGTGTTGACCATTGAAAATCCATTTCATTAAGAGGTTTTTCAGATGAATATTTTTTGCTTCCTATCCAGACTATTTGTGTTTTAGAGAGATTTATTTTAAGTCCTGATAATTTATAGAATTGATTTATTTCTTCAATGCAATTTCTTAGGGATTTTTCTGTTCCATCTAGTATAACTAATGTGTCATCTGCATATTGAGACATTAGGTATTCCTCCCCATCAATTTTAATCCCTTTTATATTTTTATTATTTTTTATTTTTAAAGCTAAAATTTCTGCACAGAGTAAAAATATATATGGTGAAATTGGATCACCCTGACGACAACCACGGCCTAGTTTAAAGAAATTAGATAGGTGGCCGGCTTGATTAATTGCTGATACAATATTACATTGAAATAATGAAACCCATCTTCTTAAAGAAGGACCAAAATTAAAGAATTTCAGGGCTTTATCAATAAAATTCCATGACACAGTGTCAAAAGCTTTTTCAAAGTCAATCATTAACAACATTCCAGGAATATTTTTTTCTTCTGTATAATGCATTAGATCATAGATTAACCTGGTATTTTCTCCTATGTATCTTCCAGGTACAAAACCTGTCTGGTCTGAACTTATAATTGTATTCAAGATATTTTTCATTCTACTTGCTATACAGCCAGATCCTATTTTATATACAACGTTTAATAATGATATTGGGCGCCAATTTTTTATGAAAAATTTACTTTTTCCTTCTTTAGGTATACAAGTGATAATTCCCTGTTTTTGTGTAACAGAAAGCTCTCCTTTTTGGTAACCATAATTTATTGATCTTACTATGAAATTTCCCAGCTGTTTCCAGAAAACTTTGAAGAATTCTGTTGTAAAGCCATCGCTTCCAGGACTTTTATCATTTGACATATTTTTCAAAACTAGTAATGCTTCATTTAAAGTTATCTCCCCTTCAAGACTATTCTTTTGTGTATCACTAAGTTTTTCTGCAGCAATGTCCCAAGTATCATCATTTAGATCAACATTTGTCATATCAGAATTAGCCTCATAAAGTACTTTATAATATTTTTCGATTTCAAGAAGAATATCTTTCTGATTTGTTATTTCTGAATCAATTGATTCATCTTTAATCAATTTAGGGATTATTTTATTTGTATAGTGTCTGTTCTCTAGGTTTAGAAAGTAATTAGTAGGTTTTTCTCCTTCATTCATCCATTTTACTCTAGACCTTATGATATTTCCCATAAGTTTATGGTCTCTTATATTTTCCAATTCCTTTTTCTTATTATAAATTGTTTGAATATTTTTATCGTAGTCTTTTTCCAAATTTTCGATTTCAGAAATTAACTGATTTTCTTTCTCATTGCTTTTTTTCTTTACATAACTAGAATAAGAAATGGTCTTGCCTCTAATTTCCATTAGGAGTGTTTCAAGGAAAAGCTGTTCATCCGTAGTAAACTGAATTTCTGAATCTGATATTTCTTTGATATATTCTTTAGAATAGATAGGTAATGCATAAATTTCCTTTGTTTCCTGAATAACTTTGTTGACCGTTTCAATATATTTAATATCTTTAAGAAGTGAGTTATTAAATTTTAACAAACCTTTTCCATGAGTAAACTCATTCAATTTAATCTTTAGGCATATTGGTGAGTGATCAGATTTATAACTATTCAAAATTCTACTTTCTTGAACACTATTTAAAAAAGAATTTGATATGAGAAAGAAATCTAATCTTGCTTGTTTACAAGGGGAAGGTTTACGCCAAGTATATCTTGTTTCATCAGGATGCATTTCTCTAAAAATATCACTGAAATCATACTCAGAGATGATTTCTAGAACTTTGCTTCTTGCCTTTGGGTTATTAATATGAAGATAATTAAAATAATCTTTTTCTGGGTCTATAACTAGATTAAAATCTCCTACCAAAATAACATCTTGATTTGATAAGTCCTTTACAATATTTGACAATCTTTCATAAAATGAGGGTGTGTCCTCATTTGGTCCATATATTGAAATTAAACTCAGACGCTTGTTTTCAATTGTTAAATCTAAAGCCAAAAGATTTCCCGCGTCATCAGCTATTCTATTATGAACCTTATGTTCAAAATTATTATTAAAAAAAATAGCAACACCTCTTGACTTTGACGAAAATGAATTAAAATAAGCCTCGTATCCCCATTCATTTCTAATATCATTCTCCATATCACTTGTAAAATGGGTGTCTTGTAGACACAGAATATTGCATTGAAATTGCTTATAATATTGGAATACGTCCTTTCTCTTTTTAAAATCATGAAGACCCTGACAATTTGCTGAAACTACTGTAAACCCAGACATGAAATATGAAATTGAACTGGTGCAAAAAACTTGGACAAATATTTGGGTGCAAGATGTTTCGGGACCGCGACGTTTCGGGACCTGACAAATACGACGTTTCGGGACTAGCGACAAGACGGTTCGGGACTTGGGTAAAGACGATTCGGGACTTGTGTTAATTTTTTTCGGGATCTCAACAAATTATTTTATTATGGTGATATAGCACATTATTCTAAGTACACATATACGTAATATTTCAAGCTAAATACGAATTTTAATATTTATAATAAAAATTGTCATTAAGATATACTTTGATGTGTTTTTTTCCATAACAGACGAATAAGAATAAATCTTTACAAAGTTCATTTTTATTTCTAAAAATCTTATCAATTTATCAATTTTTTTATTAGTTATTTTTTCTTGAGTGTGTGGTAAGGGGGGGGGGGCAAACTTAAAGCTTCTCAGGTTGATGATATATATTTTAAAAATATTCAAGTGATTTCCAGCTACCGTTTTATATCTTTAAAAAATATGTCAGTAAATTGTTAAAACAACAACTAAGGTCAGGTGTTGGTGTTACGTACATGTATAAAAACACCGCCGGTAATTGGCAACTAAAAAGACTGTATGGTTTCTTTTGAAATTATTTTAAGAAAATAAAAATCAAAAAATATGGAAAAAATATTGTTTTCTTTATTGGTAAATGAAATAATTTAGAATCAAACAATATTTATAAAATAGTAATGATTTTCCCATCATCAAAAGTTCAACAAAATATAAAGGTTTTCAATATGTTTTGAACTTGATTTTGTCTATTTTTTCCCAAACGGTTTCAAATATTTTTTTTTATCAAAAAATGTTTCCAACACATTGTCAACGATCATAGGCAGTTATGCCTGCTGTTCAATCCATTTCTATGAATAAATATTATTTTAAACTAAACATATTTTACAAATGTTGCGAGAACATTTTCCCTAGATTTAAAAAAAAAATGCCATACTTTAAAAAGCATTAAATGGTATAAACACCATGATTTCATTTGATATTGTTTCAAATTGTGTCTTTAAAAACATTTTAAATTTCATCATAGCTTTATCTATTCAATATGGTTAGGTGGAAATTTGAAATTTAAGTTGACCTGTTAACGTTGTCATTTAAAAAAAAAAAAAAATCTGGAATGTCTTTTAAATACTTTTACAACGTACAAGTAACATGAAAAATTTAATATTTGCAAATTAAATAATATTTAGTATTTATTTACAGTATCATTAACAGTGTGTCATGTGCCTAATTATGTAACACCACATAATATTACGCACTGGTCGGGTATCTACATCGATAATTGAGTTTCATTGAGATTTGTAGTCTGTGTATACACAGTAAACATAAATTCAGACGTATCCATATCATTGTAGACAAATTAACCATTTTGATAGTACAATAATATGTAACGGAATATTTGGGACTTTCGAGGGATTAATTTTTTTAAAATAATAATTATAAATTCTGTAAATTGATGTTTAAAAAGTTGAATATGGAACATTTCAGATTCTGTTTTAAAACAACTACCCGTAAAACGTAAAGTTTTTACTGCTCGTGTGCTAGCTTGAGTCTTTGTAAATTCTGTAAACAAATATGAAATTAAATACCTAAAATTATTATTAAAAAAAGGAGAGAAAGAAAGTCTTAGAAAGAAAAACACGTCCGTGGTCTTCACACAGCAGTTACGACTGTATTCTACAAACTCTCGTATCAAACACTATAAATAAATCAAATACATATTTAAAAAAAAAATATTTTTTGAATTAAATTTTGGTCAATTATTAACCAACTATTTTATAAAGGTAATATATCAAATACTGAAATAAGAAATTAAAGAGAGGTAATATATCAAATACTGAAAGAGAAATTAAAGAGAGATTTTCTCGGCAGGCGTGCTCCATGCCGTATGCAAACTTTAAAACTAATAAAAACTCCAATCTGTGCTTTTTAAATTATAAATTGTGTATCAAACTAAGAAATTATACATGTATAAACTTAAAAACACAAGTAAACAAGTTTTATTTCATTTCCTTAACAAAATATTTAAGAAGTCCCGAAACGTGTTAGCCCAAGTCCCGAAACGTGTTAACCCAAGTCCCGAAACGTGTTGTCAGGTCCCGAAACGTCGGGGTCCCGAAACGTCGCGGTCCCGAAACATCCAGAATTCAAATATTTACTCACCATCAGAAAAAGTGTTGCTCTAAACATGCGAAAGATAGAAGAGAAGATAAAAGAGGAGATTAAAGAATGGTTTAGCAATAAAGACACATGCATCATAGAGTGATAGGTGTGCACGTCTTGTTAGAGATTTAGTCGATAGGGCAAAGACATTTTACAAATCATATCGGATATGCCGCTTCGAGAAAAAAATAGTAAACCAAAAAGGGTAAACATTTAAATCCGGAAAAGTATGAATATATTTTCCAAGTTGAAAACTACTTTTAAATCCGGCTTTACCCATTTATATATTAAACAAAAATAATATTCTTAATAAAAACTTTCGTTGTATTGAATTTGAAGGGAAAACGGCATTAATATTCGTACTTAGGCCTATATATGAAAAATGAACATATTTACAAGATCAAAAAGGTCACCTGATATTATAGTTACCGTCAGTCTTAAACTGTTTGAAAAGTCACATTTCTAAAGAATTGGCGACTTCATTAATCACTTGTTCCATAATTGAAAATCTCTGGGGTCCAATATGGGCATCCCCCATCCACCTTGTGATAACGAAAGCTGCATTGTTTATATTGTTTTCTTTCATGTAGCGCAGCATCTTACGCCCAGCCCCGTGTTCTGAATCGTCATGATAATTTTCGTGAACGGTACCGTTCTCTGTAGATAATCTGTACACCAAAATTCGGTTATCAGCACTTGCTGCATAGGGATCTATTAGGACTTTGCTGTACATCTTCCACATTTTTAACTCGAGCACCGAAAGCCATAAATTCCGAACCGTCCTTTTTGATTGGGTCCGAGTTTTTTATTTCAACCGAGTCTAGGTGTTCTGTCTCTTCAGGTGTTACCAATAAAGCATCTGCATTTGTGAGAAATGGTACGTCATCTTTATATGTGGAGCCGTTGGGCAAGATGACCTGATTCTTTTGAATCTTAACAGTGATGTTTTGGCTGCGCAAACTATCTGCCGTATCAAACACCTTGTTTCGAGCGGAAACAATAGATGCAGGTTGCTGCGTTGTAATAAAGAAAGGCAATGGTTGTTTAGCAATTTTCTTTAGCTTTTGGGCATTAAGAATTGTGTTGATTTTACTACGGTCAGTCAGCTTTGCGGTAATGGATACAGGTCGATCGGAATTATATTCTGGACGAACCCCATTCCTATGAATCCTTACAAAGCTGACATCCACCCCCAGAAGTTCTTTAAAAGTAGCTGGCATGGACGTGGTTAGGTTTTCGTTGGGTTCGAAAGGATAATTATGAATGAGGATATTATCCCGCATTGACCTTGATCTAAGATCCGTAACATCATTTTCGATGACGGACATTTTCCTGTCCATTCGGATTACAACCGATCGTAGTAATTCCAGTTCTCTCCGCAATTGAGCGTTTTCTTGACGCAGCAAAGATATATCTTCATAATTGCTCTCACTTTGTTCAGAAACATATTTTAATTTTGCATTTACACTCTGATCACCCTCCGACAAATCATTTCTAATAGTTTCCACTGATGATTTAATGTCCTGAATAGTGGCAACAATTGACTCATTATCGGCTGGGTCTTCTAACGGTTCACTACCTGCATTCTTCTGTGAGCACTCCTCAACCTGTTTTTTAGAAGTAGCCCCGGTTTTTCTTCTGTCTGACGGCATTGTCAATGCAGAAATTTCACAAATATCACAGTTAGCTCTCTCAAAGTACAGAAACAAACAGTCAACCAAAATACGAATATTAAATCCTGCTAGAAATGCCCTAAATTGACCAAAATCTCCGGAGCTCAAAACTAAGCCGCCATACCCTGAGACGTCACGTGATCTTTTTTTTCAAGTGTGACAGAGTTTGTCAATCCATGATTTGGTGTGACAGATTTGTCAATCTTTGAAATTGTGTGACAGAGTTTGTCGATCTTTGAGATTGTGTGACAGAGTTTGTCAGTCTTTGAAATTGTGTGACAGAGTTTGTCGATCTTTGAGGTAGTGTGACACAGTTTGTCGATCTTTGAGCTGGTGGGACAGAGTTTGTCGATCTTTGGGCTTGTGAAACATTTTTTGTCGATCTTTGGGCTTTTTGCAGAGTTTGTCGATCGTTGAGCTGGTGTGACAGAGTTTGTCGATCTTTGAGATTTTGTGACAAAGTTTGTCGATCTTGTGAGTCGGTGCGACAGAGTTTGTCGACTCTTGTGTTGTCGTCTCTTGGACGGAGCTCTGGGTGATCGGGGGGGGGGGGGTCCGAGGTCCTCCAGTGTCGTCGGGTGATAAATGTAGTCGGAAGGGGCCTACCTGTTGATGGCTTTAACCAGAGGCTGAAAAAAAGATCAATCAGGACCCTACACGCTAGCTGCAGAACTGTAGCGTTATGGTTTCTTGTACATGTATTAGTCTTTGACCATAACGCTACAGATCCCGTAATACAAAAATGTGCAATTTACGGCACAAGATTTTTTTGCACACTTTTGTGGAAAATTTCTCCACTTTCTAGCATTGGTCAATCAACTTCCTTTCACTCCCTAATTTTAGACACAATCTTTATCCAATCTGTATACTTTATCCACCTCCAAACCCTATATAGTCTTCTCTATATGCAATAAACTCATTTAATGTGAATATAAAGCAATCCAACAGACAATTCTAATCAAGTTAAAACAAATTGTCGCCTATCCCCTTTTACGAAATAGGATGTTCAAGTTTGGACAATTTTCTTCTTTTTCAGGTAGATTGATTTTTTTTATTTCGGGCAGAAAGTGAGTGCCCCTCACCCACACAGAAAAACGCTGCTACGTCACTGGTTTACAATTTATAAATGGTAAAATATGTCCTGCTTCCTTTAAGAGCCTTTTATATCCCTGAATCCTTGTCTTAAGGGTCTACAGGGATGCATCGTCTCAAGCCACGGTTCGAAGTCCGCACATAGCTCTCTCCCAGAATGAGACAGGGTCGTACACATTTTGGCAACGGTCTATGATGATGACAGGAATGTGGCCATGGTAAAGTTTCCGACAGCTTCAGTTCCATTAATCTTAATTCTACAATTCTGACTTACAGTATTTCAATACTAATTTTTATTTTAAAAAATTGTACTCACAAAGGTCCATATCATATTGGGGAGAGAGAGAGAGAGAGAGAGAGAGAGAGAGAGAGAGAGAGAGAGAGAGAGAGAGAGATTTCATGTAAATAAAATATAAATGAAAATTAATCACCACAAAAACATTTGGGGAGGATGCGATAGTGTAATATTATTCAAGTACACATCCCTGAAATCAGTATAGATTTTCGCAGAAAGCGATCAAGAAGGTCGAAAATATCGGAAATTCACTTATAGCTGGGTCTACACCACGGCTTTCCCAAACCTCATGCCTCCTCGGGCGTCCATTTCAAAAGTACCCTAGCTATACCCCTGGTTTTAATTGATGTCAGAGAAGTTGAAAGAAAATTCTCAGGTTATTGCTATTAAAACGTATTTCTATACACTCCCCGTAAATTGTCGATTTCAGGGGATTCCGAAACATTGATCACGTGACGCGAACCTGCTTACGTCAGACTGATTTTGAAGGTTCACCTGTCAACATCCGTCATAGCTTTTGCTTCTGCATTTGCATTCATTCTGCGATTTCACACTGCTATTCAACGAGACAACTTGCACAGAAGAAGATTCCTACGAGATGAGGTTGGTTTTTTGATGTCTTCGTATTTAATTTGCGACTTTATACAGCTTTTCATAAAAATAACACTCGGTGAATACCCGAACATTCGCCCTCCAGCAAAAACCATGAGGGATTAGACCGGAACATATATTTTGAATTATTTGTTTACATGTATATTCAAGTGTATTATTATTAGTTTAACATGTATAATTTTGCGACTTATTTGTGAAATTGCAATAGATAAATGTCAATGTTCATTTTTATGGAAAATTGAATACATCCGGTTAAAAGTGCGCATGCGCATGAAGATTTCTTATGAGAATTGCCTACCATGCTTTCAACATAAATTTAATTTTGCATGTTTTGAATTTTTAAAATTATATCTTTATCCACATGCAGATCAATCTTGAATTATTTCACATACATGTAACTATGTTGCCAAATCTGAAAAATGTGAAAGACACTGTTGCCTTCATATAATAGCCTATGGCAAAGTAGAATTTCAATGCAAGTTAAACTTCAAGGAGAAGTGATCAACAAAAATGATTTTTTTTTTCAAATACTTATGAATAAACCTATTAAATATAAAAGCCCAAGGTAATCCTTCAAAAGTTATGGCCAATGCTAATTTTTTTTTTTGAAGAGAGAGTCTAACTCGCAGGTCAATGTCAAATGGTAAGAATCAGTTATCTCCAGGAAAGGACTTGTCACAAAAATATACATGTGAAATACAAAAGCCCTAGCACCAACTGTTCAAGGTTATATCCATAGTGTAATTTTTTTTTAAAACTAGATCAATTTCCAAGGTCAAGGTTAAAAAGGTCAAAGTTGTTGCTACAATGCATAAGTATTCATAGAAAGATTTTGTCACAAGGAATACGCATGAAATATAAAAGCCCAAGTTCTAAATTTTATTCAGAAGTTAGGGCAAAGGTTATAGATTTTTTTAGTGGGCCAAACTTTAAGGTCAAGATCAAAAGGTCAAGAATACTTATACCCAGAGAAAGGTCTTTCACAATGTGTACACTAGTAAAATATAAAAGTCCTAGCTCCAAGGTCAAGTCAAATATATTCATACCCAAAGAAAGTATGTCTTGTCCAAGAAAAGGTCTTAATTGTCACGAGCAATACAAAAAAGTTTTGTGAGACAAAATATTAACAGAGAAAAAGACAGACAGGGCAAAAACTATATACCCCAAATCTTTGTTTACATGGGCATAAATATATTTTGTTGAAAAAAAAATAATATTATTCAGATGAATGACTCTTAACCATTTTTAGCTCACCTCAACGAAGTTGGGGGAGCTTATGTAATACCCTCGGTGTCGGCGTCCCAGGTTAATTTTTTTGGAGCAGTTTTCTTTTTAAGTACTTCTATGTCCTATATTGATTAGACATGTATGGAAGATGGTTCTAGTGTGTTTCATTGTACCAGTCAAAGTTTCAGATGCTGCAATTTCAGCGAAGGAATGACCAGGTTAATGTTTTTGGAGCAGGTTAACATTTTTGGTGCAGTTTTTGGTGTAGGTTTCATTTCCAAGTAACTATAAGCCCTATGTTGACCAAACTTGCATGGATGGTACATCTAAGGATGCATACTAACAGGCTTGCTTCGGATGCTGAATCTGACCTACATTTTCCGATTGAGTGAACAGGTTAAAGTTTTTGGTGCAGGTTTCATTTCCAAGTAACTATAAGCCCTATGTTGACCAAACTTGTATGGATGGTACATCTAAGGATGCATACTAACGGGCTTGCTTCGGATGCTGAATCTGACCATCATTTTCCGGTTGAGTGAACAGGTTAAAGTTTTTGGTGTAGGTTTCATTTCCAAGTAACTATAAGCTCTATATTGACCAAACTTGCATGGATGATACATATAAGGATGCATACTTAACTGGGCTTGCTTCAGATACTGGATCTGGCCTATATTTTCTGGTTGAGTGAACAGGTTAAAGTTTTTGGTGCAGGTTTCATTTCCAAGTAACTATAAGCCCTATGTTGACCAAACTTGTATGGATGGTACATCTAAGGATGCATACTAACGGGCTTGCTTCGGATGCTGAATTTGACCATCATTTTCCAGTTGAGTGAACATGTTAAAGTTTTTGGTGTAGGTTTCATTTCCAAGTAACTATAAGCTCTATATTGACCAAACTTGCATGGATGATACATATAAGGATGCATACTACTGGGCTTGCTTCAGATGCTGAATCTGACCTACATTTTCTGGTTGAGTGAACAGGTTAAAGTTTTTGGTGCAGGTTTCATTTCCATGTAACTATAAGCCCTATGTTGACCAAACTTGCATGGATGATACATCTAAGGATGCATACTACCAGGTTTGCTTGGGATGCTGAATCTGACCATCATTTTCTGGTTGAGTGAACAGGTCAAAGTTTTTGGTGCAGGTTTCATTTCCAAGTAACTATAAGCCCTATGTTGACCAAACTTGCATGGATTATACATATAAGGATGTATACTACCAGGCTTGCTTCGGATGCTGAATCTGACCATCATTTTCTGGTTGAGTGAATAGGTTAAAGTTTTTCGTGAGTGATTCATTTCCAAGTAACTATAAGCCCTATGTTGACCAAACTTGCATGGATGATACATCTAAGGATGCATACTACCAGGCTTGCTTCGGATGCTGAATCTGACCATCATTTTCTGGTTGAGTGAACAGGTTAAAGTTTTTGGTGTAGGTTTCATTTCCAAGTAACTATAAGCTCTATATTGACCAAACTTGCATGGACGATACATCTTAGGATGCACACTAATGGACTTGCTTCGGATGCTGAATTCGACATACATTTTTCAGTTAATAGACCAGGTAAAAGTTATGGGTGCAGGTCTATTACCAAAAAACTATAAGGCTTATATAACATTGTATAAACCAAACTTGCACAAATGTTGCATCAAGAGATGAAAACTCTCAAATTTGCTTCAGATGCTGGATTTTGATTACATTTTCATGAAGAAGAACTAGTTTAACTTTTTTATGTAGGTCTATTTCAAAGTATCAGATCAAAATTGCTTAAATATTTTCATTTTTGGAATGTACACTTTTTGTTGGTTAATTGTGTGACTTTGCCTTACTTAAAGACAACATTCGTTGAGGTGAGCTCTGTAATCTCTGATTACCTATGTTTTATTAAGAGATGGTCATTTTAGCTCACCTGATCTGAAAGCTCAAGAGAGCTTTATTGTTAATTCATATTTTGTCCGTCTTTCGTCCGTCTGTCCATACGTCTGTAAACTTTTTACATTTTTTACTTTTTCTCAAAAACCACTTAAGCCAATTTTAACCAAACTTGCCACAAAGCATCCTTGGATGAGGGGGATTCAAGTTTGTACAAACAAATAAACCATTCAAGGGGAGATAATTAAGAAATAGTGAAAATTTGGTCACATGTTTTAAAAATCTTATCCTCAAGAACAACTGTGCCAGGAAAAATTAAACTTATGGTGAAACATCCTCAGGTAGATTCAAGTTTGATCAATTCATGTTCCACAGGGTAGTTGTGAGCCCATAATGGGCAATCAAAGTATATTATAGGAAAAACTTATTAAAATAATATTTTCTCAAGAATTGTAAAGACATTATTGGTCATATTTATATGGAAGCAAGGGATAGATTGGGAGCACAATGGATGATCAAAGCAATATTTTGGAAAAATCCTTAAAAATCCTCTTCTCAAGAACAACAAAGCCATGATTGTTCATATTTATACTGAAACACCCTCTGGTCATGTAGATTCTATCATAAACATTTGTTCTAATCATGACCCCCCTATTCCCCCTCATGATTAGGGCCTGGCATAAAGGATAATGATCAAAGTTTTTCATAGAAGTTTATCTGAAAAATCTATAAAAATCTTTTTCTCAAGAAGCACTGGGCCAGAAAACCTAAAACTTATGTGAAAGCATTCTGGAAGTGTTCAAATCATGGGCCACAATAAGGAATCAAATTTTACAGCGAAATATGTATAGAAAAAATCTTTGAAAATCTTCTTATCAAGAAACACTGGGCTAGAAAAGACTTATTAGCTCACCTGAGCTGATTGCTCAGGCGAGCTTTTCTGATCACCTGTTGTCCATCTGTCTGTGTAATCCAACTTGGTACAAAGCATCTTTGGGTAAAGGGGAGTTTAAATTTTTAAAATGAAGGGCCAAGTCCACGTTCGAGGGGAGATAATCAAGAAAAGATAAGCTTGATATTATGATAACTATTACTTATTAAAACAATTTCAAATAAATCTGCTGCTTTAAGTAGAGGTCCAAGGATTTCAGGGGGTCCAAGGTGACTTTCACTGCCCCCCCCCCCCCACCCCTTAAAAAACCCTCTAAATTTGCACATGCAGTTCATGGTTGTCAAAAACTTATCATTGTCAGTCACTCAGATTTATTCACTTGAAAGACCAAACGGAGGTATAATAAATAAGATATGAAAATTGAGGGAGAGAGTTAAAAAAAAATTTTTTCAACAAACTAGATTTGTTTCTGAAACACAAATGCCCATGCATGACAGCTTATGGCAAGGGTTGAAGTTTCTCAAATTTCAAAGTTCAAGGTCAAAAGGTCAAAATTGTTGATGTCCAAAGAAAGTTCTTGTCAGAAGGAATACATCTTTGAAATATGAAAAACCCTTGTACTAACAGTTGAAAAATTATGGTTAAGATTAGTTTCCTTAACAAGGATCAAACTCTAAGGTCAATTTCAAAGTATGAAAGCCATAGCATCAGCTACATGTATTCAAAAGTTATGGCCAACTAGGTTAAAGTTCATAAAGTTTGGTAAAAGTGGGTCAAACTCCAAGGTCAAGTTCTAGAAGTCAAATTTGTTGGTCTTGTTACATTTGGAATACTGCTGTCAGTGAAAATTATGAAAACCATAGCCCCACCCACTCAAAAATTATGTCCAAGGTTTAAATTTTTGGGGACAAACGTCTTTAGGTAGTGTTCATTCTAATATCTTCAAATCATGATCCTCAGGGTCTTTTATATTGGTGTATTCAAAATTAAGCATAATCATCACTAGGTATTGAATTGTTGGTATATTCTTGATTTAGCGCTACACACATCCACGTTGTATGTTGTATTTATATAATGATTTTGTATGGGTTTCTTGAATTAGTGCATCAATGTCTGTGCCAAAGCAGCTAAAATATGAAGCCCGCTTTTTTAAGTTTATATTATTACTACAGTAATAGTATATCTACGGGTACCTTCACTGGCAAAAAGATTTGAAATTGGAAAACTATGACTAGGAACGGGATCTGTAATCTGACCTCAACATGACCCAGAAAAAACCCTGAAACTTGTAGTGACTTATTATGAAAATTAGGGCTGGGCAATAATATCGATATTTCAATATATTGCAATACAATGACAAAAAATATCGTATCGCAATACGATTTTGTAATATCGATATTTTGGCAATATGCTTAGATTAAGGAATTATGTCATTAAATATAAAAATGGACTTATGAAAGTTTGTTATTAAACCAAACAGTAAGACAGAAGTTGTTTTGTGGGGACATTTCAGAGCATAACTTAATTGAAATCAACAAGATTTTTTTTCCGTGTTGGTTACTTATCATGGTTATGTACATTCTGCATGTAAATTATAGTTAATGTAGTAAGAAAATGCCATTTTTATTACATTAAAAATATTGCAATACATATCGCAATACAATTAAAAATATCGCAATATATCGCAATACGAAATCTCGGGCCAATACCCAGCCCTAATGAAAATCAAGGGAAATATCTGTGTTGTGTATACTGATAGCGTTTTCTTGTTTTTATCTAGATGGAGCCACGACGATCTACGAGGATTCGGCGTCGCCCTGCCTGGCACGCCGACTACGTGATGGACTTCCCGGTAAGTTTAATTATAGCTCACAATGTCCATTTCTTAGTTTATAAGGCTACAGTGAAAAAGAAACTTAGATTATCATCCAAATTTTTATCCCCTGCCATATAATGGGCGGGGGCATATATATATATAGTGTTACCCTGTAACCTGTTCCATCATTCTGTTCTCATTGACTTTCCATTCCTTATCTTATCAGACAGCAACAATTACACACATTCATCTCAAAATTTATATGGATACGTTATAGGAATATGTATAAATCAGGCATGTAGTCAAGTTTGAATTTGGTTATGATCCAATATGATTTTGACAGAGTTATTCCTCTTGAACTAAAAAAATTTAAGAATAAAATTTCAGTTTCCACTCTTTAAAGTTTTAAAGGATGTACATGTATTGATAGGGTGGTATTTTACCAGAACATTCAGGTCAAGTTCAACTGATTTTTGACAGAGTTGTCCTTCTTGAACTTAAAAAATAACTTTTCATTTTCCACTCTCGGACTTTTGTAGGGATGTACGTATGTTAATATTGTATGTGCAGACAAGAATAAGGTGCAATTTTGGGATTTATTTTGCTCTAAAATTTCATGTTCTTAAAAAGTTTTGAAATTGGCTTTAATATAAGTTGAGAATTAAAGAATATGGCATGAAGAAAAATACTGGTCAAGTTTGAATTTGGTAGTGGTACGATGAAACTTTTTGAAAATTTATTTTAATGACATTAATTTTATTTGTTTACTGTTTATGTTTCACATTTGATTTAAATGTCTTTTATTTTTAGCTCAGCTGACCTGAAGGCTCAAGTGAGCTTTATTGATCACATTTTGTCCGGCATCCGTCTGTCTGACTCCACCATCTGTCTGTAAACTTTCGACTTCTTCTCAAGAACCAAGTAGGCCAATTTCAACCTGAAATTTGCCACAATGAGTATCCTTGGGTAAAGGGGATTCTCAAGTTTGATCAAATGAAGGGCCCAAATTCTCTTTCAAGGGGAGATAATTAGGATTTATTGTGAAAATAATGGCATCATTTAAAAAATCTTCTCCTCAAGAACCACTGGTCCAGACGATGAAACTTAATATAGATTGGAAGCATCATAACGTAAGGTAGATTCATCCTAGTTTGTTCAATTCATGACCTCCGAGAGCAGGGTCAGGCCACAATGGGTGATTAAAGTTTTGCATAGGAATTTATGGGAAAAATCTTTAAAACTTTAAAATGGTTGATCAAAGTTTAACATGTGAATACATAGGGAAATTCTTTAAAACTCTTCTTTCTAAGAACAGTTGAGCCAATATTCTTCATATCATGACCTCAGAGGGTTAGGGTTATAGTTATTTCAAGGTTAGAAAAGCCATGATTAGTCATATTAACATGGAAGCATCCTCAGGTATAGTCTTAAATCAGATTTGTTCAAATGAGGGCCCACAGGGGGGGTAGGGCTGGTTCACAAGGTGGGGTCAAATTTTTGCAAATCAATAAAAAGGAAAAAATATTCTATTCAAGAACAGCAAAGTCATTTGATATATTGATATAGGAACTTCATCAGGTGGATTAAAATTCACCCCCCCCCCCCTTTACTCCTCATAACTTTTCAATTCTGAATTGATTGCTTCTTTTTCTAGCCAATGTGCTCAGGTGAGCGATGTGACCCATGGACCTCTTGTTAGTACCTTTTATGGTTAATAAAAGAAGTTTTTCAAGATATTTCTATTAGTTTTCTAAATTCAGTATTTTCATCAAGTACGTAATATAATAATCGTGAAATGATTCTCTTACATCAAACGGCGTGTTGTGACAGTTGTGACTAGAATTTTCAGGGTTCGACACTCGTCAAAATTTGGACTCGTCATTCGGGCAACCTTGGTACTGATCTTAGGTTGCCCGAATGAATTTAAAGTCGTCCGAATAAAAAAATCAAATAAAACAAATGTGGAATTATTTAAGTAAAGATTTTATTCATTGCATTTCTCTCTCTATTTCTTTTTCAAAGTTTAATATAATCTCATTAACTCTCTCTTCACTGAGATCATTTTCAGAATCTATCTCACTGCCCTCATCCTCATCTATTTCCCCATTCATTTCCTCGTCTGTCTCTTCCTCATTGTCACCCCTAGAATCCTCCAGAGTTCTCTCTCCCTCAGCACTTTCACTCTCTCCCTCAACATCTTCACTCTGACTCTCTCTCTCAACACTTTCACTTTGAGTCTCTGCATCGATAATTTCAATCGTCTCCTCTGTCCTCTGTCTCTTTTCTCTTTCCTGTTGCCCTTGGGTCTGTTGTTTCTATAAGATGTTGAATTTAGTTTACATCTTTGACTTTAAATCATACATTACAATGAAGTGTGAATTGCAGCAGAGTGGAAATTTCTGGGAAGTTATTTTTTTTTAATTGTACAGGTTACCGTAACTTAATTTTTTTCCAATTACTTACCCTTTTTTTGTCATTAAACTGTGGTCTTCTTTTTGCCACTGCCCCATGAACCCACTTATTGATTGCAGGGATTGGATCAAACCTAAAACCAGTAATTTTAATTCATCTTTTTAATTGTCAGAGAGAATGATTAATGTATTGTTATTAATAAATGTGTGCATGTGCAAGCAGTAATACATGATAAGCTTTACAGCTTAAATCCCCATATCAAGTGAAAATACATGTAACTTCATATGTTATATCATACTTGTCAATAGCATCCGAATGAAGCGAGACGGTCAATAGGTCATCTAAGGATGCCTCGGTAAGTCTAGTTCTAGAATCAGTTTTAATTTTCTTCATTTGGCTAAACCCTCTTTCACACTCTGAGCTTGATGATGGCAAAGTCAAGAGAAGATCAATGAGTCCAAAGATGTTCTCATATCCATTCAATTGCCTCTGCACTTGAGGCCAAGACAGCTCATGAACATCTGGGAAGCTATGTCAATAAAATAAATAAATTAATAAATGTATGAACAATTTTTAGATACATGTACATTTATATTTGGAGTCTTTCTTTGAATTGATTTCTTTACCTTCCATAAATGTCTGATTTCAAAAAGACCCACTCGTGAAAAACATCATCTGCATCTAAACCTGCCGTCTCCAAGTCCTGCTGAAAATGATCAGCTGCTGTCTTGATGTGTTCATCACCAAAGTCTACAAGAAGACAAGTGCAAAAATCTTTGTCAAAAAATAAATACCGGTAGTTGTAGAAAGTAAATCACAACTTGATGATTTCAGCGCATATACTCATAAGAATGTGCATAAATTCTTTTCCATAAAAGTAAATTATTTGATAACATTTTTTGATTATTAAATTTAAAACAATGGTACAGTACAATTATAAAAGATATTGAACAACTTAAATAATTGTTTAGTAAGACAGTTGAACATCATTATCTCTGATATGTCAGAGTTATGTGGAAATCCCAAAAACATATTCTTAAATTATTTTACACTCGATATATTATTGAATCCTGAGATATCTCAAAGATGTTCTCAGTCTCAACAGGTTTGAGATAACAAAGTTTGACTTATTAGTAAAACTAAATATACATGTATAAAAAATGTTAGATCTAAATAACTTACAACCTAATAGGGCAACATTATATTTAATAAATTGTCAACAAAAAAAAAAAAAGAAAAATGAAAATAAAAATGGATAACTAAAAGTAACACAACTATAAATGTTTAATTTCAATTACTTGTGTTACCTTCCCATTTATTTTCACTGTCCTTTTCTGGCCAACATTTGAAGTCAACAATTATTGAAGATTTAACAACTCCAATATTTGCATCTTCAAATCTCTGTGCCAATCTCATTTTTAAATTGTCTAGTAGTGTAGTTCTAGCTTTTGAAAATGATGCCAGGTTTGCACTTGAAACCACTGGTCCCATATCACCTGATTTAAGCTTTGTCAGGTAGGCTCCATCACTAATTCAAGAGTATTCTTTAATTTAAACCCAGCCACACTAGTCATATCAAGTGGTATTATTTTTAATGAATCAAATGTATTTAAATTTACTTACATCTCAGAAAATCTGTTGAGTGAGGAAAGACAGGAGTTGAGAGCCCTGTGTATATCTGCCACGCAACTTTCTTCCCGCTGAAATACTTGTGACATGATGTGGAGGAGAGACAAAATGTCAAGAAGAAAAGCTGCAAATGTGATGTTGTTGTCATCTACAAGAATCTTATAGAGACCAAGGGCTTTACTTTTGGCAATAGCTTGCACACCTGACCCAAATGCAAGCTGAAAATAAAAATGTTTATATCAAAAAATCCTTAGATTAAGGTAGATTGAAAGGCTGTCTAAACTGAATTCTAGCAATAAATAGAAAAGCATACAATTAAATAAGTACCTGATAAAGATGTTGCTTGATGGCAGCATATCCATGGAACATATTTTTCAATGCCAGTAGTACATGGCCAACCCACCTGGTGCCGCCAACTCTTGTTGGCATCTTCATGTCTATTCCAAGGGTTTTATACGACTCTTTCAAATTAGCCCTATTCAATGGACTGTTGTGGTAAAAGTAGTATAACCCTAGTAAAAGCCCAGAGACAACCTTTTCTCCTATTTTGATCCCCTTTAAAGCATCTTTGTAGGCCAGTTCTAACCTTAACAACATGAATAAATACACTTGTAAAAGCTCAGTAGCAATTACATTTAAATTTATTGATTATGTTTAATCAAAATTAGATGAAATTTTTCATAATTTTCTGTTTATTTTGTGTTATGTTCATCTTGCAATGCTTGTATAAATTAAAAGATAATTAGGTTATACCTGTGGGCAAGACAATGAATGGAAATGATTGAAGGATGTTGTTGTTTTAACAAGGCAGCAACACCTGCCTTTTTCCCTGTCATAACCGCGGCGCCATCGGACCCAAGGCCAACCATTTTCTTAAGTGTTTTGGACCAATCAAGCCCAACTCCTGTTTGAAAAAGATAAGTTTAAGTTAAAGATTCTGTTTATCTTGGGACTTTTGCAATTTCATTAATGCTGTGTGGGTTTACCTTCTACAGCCCTCTTCATCGCATGAAATACTCCTCTGGCATCAGCTTTGGTAACTTGCATACAGCCAATAAACTTCACCTCTGCTTTGCCCTGTACTACCATTCGTAGATAAACTATTTCATTATCAATTATTCCCTGATCAGTGGACCCATCACAAAGTATTGACAAAAATTTCACCTTTTCCACAGCCTCTTTAGTTCTATTTCTTTCAACCTCTGCGATTGCATTAACAAACTTTCTGCAATATTTATCGGTGATGTAAGTAGTACCAAGGACAAGTCCTTTTGCGACGTCTAACCCACATATCCACTCAAAGTCACTGTAGGGACGGTTATTTTTGGCAAGTGCATGGGCCGTTTTGAATAAAATTTCAAGTTTTTTGACATTTTCTTTATTAAGGTTCTGGAGAGCCTTCTCTGCAGGCCGTGTACCAGGCTAATAATTAAGAATAAAAAAAATCATTTTTTTAATTTGGAATTTTGATCTGCCAAAAGAAAATCCCCATAATATATAAAGGTTCTTTTTTTTTTATCTTTCCACAAGATCATATTGATTTAGGAAATTATTGATTCATATATATGACAGTAGGCTATATTAAAACATACCTCTTTGGTTTTGTTAGTTGCAACAACAGTGGAATGTTTATGACTGTCCGAATTTTCGTGTTTTTTCACCGAGTCGATTCGGAAGCTGGTGGACCCCCGACAAAAATCAGAAATCACACCAGCTTCCTTGCAGAAAGTGCAGAACATTTTGCCATCTTTGTACTGAAGCCATTGGCGTCCTGCAGTCCAGGACACTTTGAAAGATCTTTCTTTGCGATTTTCTTCATAGTTTCTTTTATTTTGGGCAGGTTTCTTTACACCGGACAAAAATGCCCACATGTTTGTTTTTAACGGAAGTGTACATGAATTATAAAATATAAACCGGATATAAGCCGTGTTTTATTTTTATACAATCGTTGTTTACGAAGACAAGAAAAAGTAATCAATAAGCCTATTTAAGAAAACATTTTATTCACAATGCTCATAATATTTATTATTTTACAAAACGTTAACATAATATATTGAATAATCCCAACTCGTCACCAGGTCGTCATTTGGGCGAGCCCGACTAAAATTCAGCTCGTCCAAAACCATTCCGGGATGGAAATGACGAGGTGACGAGCGTGAATGTCGAACCCTGATTTTAATGTAGATTTTTGATAAATTTCAGTACCATAAAAATGAAGGTGTATGTTTTGGAATCTTATAATGATTGCCAATAGATGGCTACAAATTTTAGACTTTTACTTAATTAGCACTTTTGCCTAATGAGCAGTGAAGGATTTTTATGCCCTGCCATGAATATGGCTGGAGCATATAGTGTTCGTCATGTCCGTCTTCCGTCCTTCTGTCTGTCCTTCCATCATACTTTGCATTTAG
>NW_026928775.1:0-36384 GCF_032062105.1 Saccostrea cuccullata | reverse complement strand
AAGCAGACGACAAAAGCAACGTTTTTTCAAGATTTCACATGGGCCGCAGTCCTCGACCAAAATAAAAACTAGTTTTTAATGTGACATTTTATTATTAATTTCTCAATTTAATATTTTGATTTTGGTGGATCCCATGCGGCCACAGTAAAAATTTAAAAAATAACTTCATGTTGTTATTTTTCGTATTTTCACGGAATTTCCGGATCTGTGTTCGGTTTGGATAATACATTCCTTCCTTACAATGACCAAATCTGCCAATGTATTTATAGAAAAATTAACTACGGTTCCCAAGCTTTATATTTATGAATATATCAAACAGAATGAGTTTCGTTTGTATTTTGATTATAGACAGGGCCGCCAGACATAAACTACCGTACTAAGCTCTTTCATACAAAGTTTTTTTTCTTGTAGTAGAATTATTTTTTAATGCTTATATCATATAGGGTAGAAATAGCGGGATCAGAGGACAAGCGCAAGATACCGGTAATAGGTATAAGCCCTTATTGTTTGTTTACTAATTGACAAGCTAGCTAATTATATGGGTCACCTTCCTTGCGAGAAGCCATTAAACTAATTATACCTGAGCTGCTAGTCAGTTTGGAACAGTAAATGACCTATGATTGTTTAAATCTTACAAAATAATATAGATCTGTGGATTACCCAAGCGGGTCTTCCGAAATTGACAAGGTGAAGGTCGATCGATCTTTTTCTCACCCGTATGAAGTAACTCAAGCTTAATGACTCTTACATTTTACATCCTATTCCTTCATAGGCTTAAAAAATTGTTAATAATATAATCACTGGGACTTTGAAATAGTGAAAATTTGATTCGCGTAAATTTGATATACCAGATTTAGGTCCTGATTCGCGGAAAAAACATGACGCGAAAAAAACCTGATATACGGTATATATATATATATATATATATATATATATATATATATATATATATATATATATATATATATATATATATATATATATATATATATATATAAAGCACTAAAAAATCAACACACACTGTATATCCTGAGTGTTAGGATCTACACACACACACACAAGGTCACGGATGGAAATTTATATAAAGCACTAAAAATGACCAACGACACGAACAATAAAAATTGTCAAATTTTCGGGATGCCCTGTCCCTTCCTCAGGACAAAGAAAATAGTTAAAAAGTCATAAGAACAATGGAAAAAGAGAAACAAAAATAACTAGCACTACTACTAAACTACTAAACACTAGATATTTACATACTTAATTACATGTTGAATTGGAAATTTTTAATAACACTAATAAAGAAAGAAATCCGGACCGCTATGAAATGCGTCCGGTCTATCGGGTATACTCGGGTATACTCGGGTGAAGTGGCACTTCACCCGAGTATACCCGATAGACCGGACGCATTTCATAGCGGTCCGGATTTCTTTCTTTATTAGTGTTATTAAAAATTTCCAATTCAACATGTAATTAAGTATGTAAATATCTAGTGTTTAGTAGTTTAGTAGTAGTGCTAGTTATTTTTGTTTCTCTTTTTCCATTGTTCTTATGACTTTTTAACTTTTTTCTTTGTCCTAGGAAGGGACAGGGCGTCCCAAAATTTGACAATTTTTATTGTTCGTGTCGTTGGTCATTTTTAGTGCTTTATATATATATATATATATATATATATATATATATATATATATATATATATATATATGTGGATTTTAACACAGCATCCTTTTAAGAGCTAACAGGTTTGTTATATAAAATTCTCTGTGAATATATATATATATATATATATATATATATAGAAAGCACAGAGATATTCACTTTTACCAGGATACGCACTTCCGCCCCAGCCCGGGGTTGAACTCTCGACCTACGGAATCTGTCTCCTAGCAGTGCAGGAACAGCGCGTTAGACCGCTCGGCTATCTAGGCAAGTTAAAAAACTTGCTTTCGATGCCGATGGAATTCTCACAACGCTGCCCTAAAAATTCCAAGTTTTTGACTTGCCTAGATAGCCGAGCGGTCTAACGCGCTGTTCCTGCACTGCTAGGAGACAGATTCAGTAGGTCGAGAGTTCAACCCAGGGCTGGGGCGGAAGTGAGTATCCTTGTAAAAGTGAATTTTTTCTGTGCTTTCCATATTAATATTCCTTCATATATATGTATATATATATATATATATATATATATATATATATATATATATATATATATATATATATATATATATATATATATAAAGTATTGCATATGTACACTACAAACCTGCATTGCTCTGCTATCAGGTTTTCATTTTCTTTTTGTATTTTTTCTATCCTGAAATTTGTGCAACATTAAACATGACAATCAAATATGAAAAAAACTTTTGATAATGTTCAGAAAAGTGAAGTATCTTAATACGATAATGATAATTTCAGTCTGAAACATTCTTGCAAAATGTAAGTAATAATATAATTTGGAAAATTTGAATATAAAACACATAAATACTTATTGAAGGCGTTTTCGTTTGCTTTTTTCTCCTCTGATAAATTTTTCTGCAGTTTGTCGATGGTTCTCCTCTGTTCCTCAAGGCTTCTACTTAAATCGTTGATCTGATGATTGAGATGTGCATTGTCCACACTAAGGTTTTCATTAGCTCTTGCAAATTCTTCTGTCTGTCTCTTGATTTCATCTGTCATTTTTCTTTAAAATTTCGATAAAAATAAAATGAACTATTGAAATTTTTTCATTAAATCCTTATTTGATTGGGACAAAGACAATACAATACATTTCAAATGTTCGTTCATACAAACGAACAGCATTTTTGACAATTCTTTTTCTTACAAATTGTTGCTTAGAATTAAATAATGTCTTATTATAAAGAATTAGTCTTATAAAGAAAAAAAACTTGATGAAAGTTATATTTTCTTGACTATTTATTTGTCTATCAGACATCCTAAGGGACTTATTATCAAAATGTCGCTCTATTACTACATACTTTACATGGTGCTGAAGTTCTTTCTTTTCTTGTTCCAGTCTCTTTTCAATAGATTTCATGGTTTCTATTTCTGCAGTCAACCTGAAGATCAATTACACTAACATTCGTAAACACCGATATCTCGATGCTCGACATAGATATTTACATTTTATTTACAAACATACAAACATACAAACAATACTAACATTTTAGGGAAGACTTTCCATCAAATAGATTAAATGTTAATGTATAAATATTCATATTTGTTCTAATTTTCTTCTCATTGCAATTTTTTTTTAAGAAAGAAAAAAAAAGAAAAATCACAAAATTATAAAAAAAATTCTGAAAAATCAAATCGAGCATAAAGCAAGTGAATAAAGAATATATTTTAATGTTTATTTAAAGTTTTCACATGGAAATGTTTGTATTCAAAAATGCACCCCTCTTTTATTGCTATAAGATCCTTAGGGTTTCGTCAAAGGTCAGCATGTCCAAAAATTTATTTTTACAATAGCCCCAAAACTATGTGAGGTATAAAGTTAAAACTTTTACAGTTTATTATTTTTTCATTGATTAAGAGATAGAAAGTATCACTCGATAAAAAAAATACTTGGAATATAGAGAAAAAATAAAAATTCATAAATTAAAATACGCCTAATTAATTCCGTGCTCTTAGTGAAAACCATCATTGCAGAAACAAAATATGTTTATCTGTGAAGGGTCAGTTGGACTTGGATAGCCTCTGGAAAGTTGTTTTCCCTGTTTATTTTGTCCAAATGTTAAGACTTGAAAGTGAAAGTACATTGCAAATGGCAGATTCTATAGCGGTCTTGTCTTTATACGAGGGCTGTTCAATAAATAATGTCCTGAACTGTAAGACATACAATACAGATATCATATGACATTAAAATTGGCTTTCTCTCATAATTGAATCTTTAATGAATTTATAACAGTTCAAGTGACCACTTTTCATCACATAGTTTCATTGTGAGGAGCTGGGAAACAAGGGCTTTTCGAGACACTGCATTATAAATGAATGGTAAAGAATCGGTAAACTATGGTGAAAATAAAAGCTTAAACAAAGCTGCTGTAAAACTTGTTAAAAACTCCAAAGATATATTCATTAAAATATGTTACATTTACAGCAACCAATACCTGTTTTATAGACAAATGAGCAGGTGGATTTCAATGATAAAAAAATATATAATGGGCATCCAAAATGGGTACCCTCCTTGCCAACAAAAAATTATAACACTTATGTACTGTTTGCCATATTTCAACAAAAAGTACTTGATGATGTAGTATTGAATTTAAGACAAATAGCAAATTTGATAGACATCACATCGGGGGTGGTTTACACTGTTTTTAAGAAACGTTTGACGGTAAAAAAGCTTAGTGCTCAAAGGTCACCCTATTTTTTTGAAAAATGAGTGAAAACGACAGCGTGTATTAATGTCTGAACAATTATTTTAAAATATCAGTAATTGGAGTAATCTACGTTTTCTGGATATTCAAACAGATAATGGAACTTGAATCTATTACTTAAAATCCTCAAAACAAAATTTACCATAAGATGTACTTGACATAAACAGGGAAGGTCTGGCGAGAGCAAAGAATTGCAAGAGCACAAAGACAGATTTATATGCAATGTTCTTAAATATTAGTGGCATTGTTGTTCAAATTCGTATTCCGGGAGACAGTTTAATTTCTGGATGAGGCTAGAAAACAATTTTTTTGCAAAAAAATCGAAAGGTTTATTAGAGGAAGGAACCAAAATCAGGAATCCACTACATTAAATTTCTTCATGACAGCGTCAAAACCCTCACGCCCTGAAGAGTAAAGGGGTTTTCGGGATACACAGATAGTTGATATTTTTTCACATTTACAATATTCGCCACATCTTTGACCTTTTGACTTATTTCTATTTCCAAACTTGATAAAAACACCTTTGATAAGGAAGAAACAAGTCCTGGGAATCATTGGATCTGCCATTTTCCAGTATACCAAGGGTCATACCCAAAAATGAGTTCTAAAACCAATCATAAATTAGATAAAAAAGGTTAAAGACATGTGTTGTAAGTAAAAGAGATTTATAAGTGAAATAATGAAGACAAAATCATTGTAAAGCGTCTTTTGCTTCTTTCCGAGCACCGAGGACATTATTTATTGAACAGCCCTCGTACATGTCATGCTTTCAATAACAGCCTTTCAGAGACCATTCACGCCCAACTTGCCCTTCAATGATAAACATTTATTATTTCTACAATGTTGGTTTTCACAAAAAGGATAGAATTAAGCAGGAGAATTTTTCTATAAATATGCACATTTTCTGATACAATTTTTCTCAAAAAATCTTTTTTAAAATATTTGTTATAAAGTGATCTATCTATTAAACAATGATATATTTATAAACTGTAAACGTTTTGACTTTATACCACACATAGTTTTGGAGCTAATGTAAAAATAATTTTTTAGACATGTTCACCTTTGACGAAACTTTAATTGCTCTCGGTGAATCATCAATAGTTGCGTCTTTTCATTTATTAATAGTATTAGAATTGAACTATATTTCCAATTAAGAATCACTTGAAAGTCTTTATTTTTAACTTCTTGTACTCCTAATCAAATGACAGCATTTGTCTCATTTTGTAAAGCGAGATCATCGCATCGACAGAGAATACAAGAATAAGACACTTTAATAGGTGATGTCTTTAAGGTAGGATTCTTCTCACATTTCTTGTATTCAAAAATTAATGAAATTTTCACAGAATCAAGAGGACAATATCACTAAGTGATGGTATCAGTGTGATTAAATTTGACCGTTGGATATTAGACGTAAGGTCAGGTCAAGGTCATTACCTTTTTCCTGGACATTAAGAATAAAAAATTACTGTTTCCAATCATGCGAGCCCTAACTTTTAATTCAAAAAATTGAATGTTTTTCTTTTTGCATAAAAAGATACTACCATATAGGGCCTATCAGATGATATAACCAAATTGACATGGGTAGTTTAAATAGAATGGATATTTGCTAATCCGAATTTCCTCTACTTTTCTGAAATTTTTAGGATTTATTAGTTATTTTTATATGCTTTCTATATTAAATTTTTCCAATTTTGACATATAGTAAAGTTGTCACATAAAGGCACAAAATGATACAAAAACTAAGTTTTGATCGTTTACTAAGAGAGAAATAACACTTTTTACGGATTTTTGGCTCAAATCTGTACTTAGATTTGAAGCATTTAAAAGCCAACATAGATCTAGTATGTGTGAAACATCTTATTATTTGATATATTTTGAAACTTTAGTCCCTTATTATTAATTTAACTTACATTTGAAAATTTCGTCTAGTCTTTGATTGCGTAAAAATTATAACTAAATTCAATGTTCCATAATAATTTTGAGAGGCAGAAAAAAGATATTTTCATATGCCATCATTCCGCCAAAAAAAAAGTCCCTGCTAGTTTTTACACGCAGTTTACCATTTCTATTTAAAGTTGATGGTATCAGTGTGATTAAATTTGACCGTTGGATATTAGACGTAAGGTCAGGTCAAGGTCATTACCTTTTTCCTGGACATTAAGAATAAAAAATTACTGTTTCCAATCATGCGAGCCCTAACTTTTAATTCAAAAAATTGAATGTTTTTCTTTTTGCATAAAAAGATACTACCATATAGGGCCTATCAGATGATATAACCAAATTGACATGGGTAGTTTAAATAGAATGGATATTTGCTAATCCGAATTTCCTCTACTTTTCTGAAATTTTTAGGATTTATTAGTTATTTTTATATGCTTTCTATATTAAATTTTTCCAATTTTGACATATAGTAAAGTTGTCACATAAAGGCACAAAATGATACAAAAACTAAGTTTTGATCGTTTACTAAGAGAGAAATAACACTTTTTACGGATTTTTGGCTCAAATCTGTACTTAGATTTGAAGCATTTAAAAGCCAACATCGTTCTAGTATGTGTGAAAAATCTTATTCATTTGATATATTTTGAAACTTTAGTCCCTTGCTATTAATTTAACTTACATTTGAAAATTCGTCTAGTCTTTGATTGCGTAAAAATTATAACTAAATTCAATGTTCTATAATAATTTTTAGAGACAGAAAAAAGATATTTTCATACGCCACCATTCCGCCAAAAATATAGTTCCTGCTAGTTTTCAAACGCACTTTACCATTTCTATTTAAAGTTGTATAATTGTGATGAGGAAAGAAAAATATGGTCTTTTAAATCTCTTACATCTAAATATGTAAGACATATCAACAAGTGTACTTTGAATATTCCATCTAGTCAGAAACCAGAGAAGAATCCTACCTTAAGTCATCCTTTTTTCTTCTGAAATTGTGGTCTTTTCAACGAAGCAAAATCGGAATATGAAACGATGTAACAGTTCTTGAACACCTAGGATTTTTTCTGCTTTGCACCATTTTACCGAGGATAGGACTATATAATACTCTGTTTAGTGTACCGATTTTAAATTATGAAATTATGACCTGCAATGCGCAGGGCAAAGAAATATAAGCACACTCTCCTGAACTCCATAGACCAGGATCATGAAACAGATTTATAGACTTAGGTCAAATTTTCAAAAGTCTGTAAATTTTTTATTAATTACTCAACTAATCTCAAAATTTGCAAATAACAACACTTTTGTAAATCAATATCAAAGCATATATTTATTTTGATGTGCTTGACCTATACACCTTTTAAATATAATATAAAGATTTTGACTTAAGCTTAATATCTTTTATGATCCCGGGGCCTGCATCCTAAGTAACATGTTATAGTAGAGTAAAAGTTGTAACACTTTTGACTAAGAACAACCTAGAGAAACAACTCCTTTTACTGTCCACCCATGAAACAGATGCTTGAAATTTTAGTACATACTTCGTTGAGGCATGCAATATGATGGGGTTTATTTTTATATGAATCTGATGTCAAATTCCTATTTATCCGTTTATTTACATATATTATATATTTACATTAGAGTGGGGGTTTTACTAGTGAGCAATGGCTCACAGATTTCTTGTTACTGCTATTTTATTTTTCCTGTCCTAGACATAGGGCTAAGATTTTTTTTTTTACATTTCCCAGAAGATGGAACACTGATCCTTTTTCTAAATAAAATTAAATCTCTAATTTCATTTTTCTAATATATTTGTTTTCCAGTTTGGATAAATATATCCTAGCTCAACTGGGAAAAATTGTGGAAAGGGTAAAATATTCAGACAATTTACAAATAAGGTAAATTGAGAACTTACAAATGAGTATTTGAAAAAAGTTCTTAACTTTGAAAATATATTAATTATTTTTAGCTCTTCTGAGCCAAAGGCTCAAAGAGCTAATGCTATGGCCATTTGTGCGGTGTGCGGTGTGCATAAACTCCTTGGCCAATCAGTACCAAATTTGTCACAGGGTATCCTTGGCCCAAGGGCTACCATTTATACTAAAATAAGGGTTGCGACCCTTAAACAAGGGGAAATAATCAGGAAAACAAAACCAAAAGTACTGGTTGCTAATAAATCTCCAATATCACCAGTCAGTTCTTCACCAAACTTACGTACAAGGATCAGGATATTATGTCGAAGATTTAAAATTACACGGGAAATTACCCTTAGGCAAAGGGCGTGGTTTCAAGGTCTCTTCAAAGTTGACCTAAATTTAGAATTAATAAAAACGTTTATATTTTGCTTAGGATAAGGGCAAGGATCATCAAATCTTGAAAGTTGATGCATTTTAGGACTTCACATCATGTAAAATCAAAAGTAGGTCACGGTGACCTACTTTTTAAATTTTCAAATTGATTTGAAGGCATATTTTGGACACTTTAAGGCCTATGATCATCAAACTTTGTCAGTTGATGCATCTTGGTCCTTGAACAATGTCAACTTAAAATTAGGTCACCGTGACCTACTTTTTGAACTTTATGACTTATCTTTTTTAAAAACATTAAATCCCATTATATCAGACACTAGGAGGTTTAGAATCATCAAATCTTGTACTTTGATGCCTCTTGGGACCTTAAAACATATTTATGAAAAAATAGGTCACTGTGACCTACTTTTTGAATTTTGCCGACATTTGTTTTCAAATTGTTTAAAACGCATATTTTGATTACCTTTAGACCTACGATCATCAAACTTGCTTAGTAGATGCATCTTGGGTCTTTGAAAAATGTCGACCAAAATGTAGGTCACGATGACCTACTTTCGACATTTTATGGCTATATTTAAGTATCTTAGGTATTTATTGGCTTAGAATCATCAAACTTTGTGAGTCGATGCATATTTGGTTTTCGGAGAGTGACGGCCAAAAAGTAGGTCACGGTGACCTACTTTTGACATTTTATGGCTTTATTTAAGTATCTCCGGTACTTATTGGCTTAGAATCATCAAACTTTGTGAGTTGATGCATCTTGGGTTTTCGAAGAGTGACGACCAAAAACTATGTCATGGTGACCTACTTTTGACATTTTGTGGCTATAATTAAGTATCTCTGGTACTTACTGACCTAAAATCATCAAACTTTGTCAGTTGATGCATCTTGGGTTTTCGGAGATTGTCGACCAAATAGTAGGTCACAGTGACCTATTTTTGACATTTTATGGCTATATTTAAGTATCTCAGGCACTTATTGGCTAAGAATCATCAAACTTTGTCAGTTGAGGCATCTTGGGTTTTCGGAGAATGTTGACCAAAAAGTAGGTCATGGTGACCAACTTTTGAATATCTCAGGTACGTATTAGCTTAGAATCACCAAACTTTGTAAGTTCAGGTACCTTGGGTTTTTGGACAACGTCGACCAAAAAAGAAGGTCACCGTGACCTACTTTTGACATTTTATCGCTATATTTAATTATATCAGGTACTTATTGGCTCGGAATTATCAAACTTTGTCAGTTGAGGCATCTTAGGGTTTCATTGAATGTCCAACAAGAAGTAGGTCACGGTGACCTACTTTTGAATATCCCAGGTACTTATTGGCTTAGAATCATCAAATTTTGTCTGTTTAGGCATCTTGGGTCTTTGAAAAATATCGACCAAAAAGTAGGTCACCTTGACCTACTTTTGACATTTGATGGCTATATTTAATTATCTCTGGTACTAATTGGCTTAGAATCGTCAAACTTTGTCAGTTGATGCATCTTGGGTTTTCAGAGAATGTTGACCAAAAAGTCGGTCATGGTGACCTACTTTTAAATATCTCAGGTACTTATTTAATTAGAATCATCAGTCTTTGTAAATTAATGTATCTTGAGTCCTCAGAAAATTTCAATCAAAAGTTAGGTCACTATGACCTACTTATGGTATTTTATAATAATCATATTATAATATCTTCAGCCTTAACTGGCTAAATATTATCAAACTTTGTGAGTTGATGCATTTTGGGTCTTATGATACTAATAGAATTGGAGGCTTTTAATAGAAGTGATAGATTGTACAATTTATCAGAACAGCGATTCAAGGCCCTTGGGCCTCTTGTTCTTTTCTTTCTTTAAATTGGATTTAAATCCCCCTTCCTGATTTATTTGCGATAGTAAGACGTTGTCTTTATCTTCTTTTTCAATTATCTTATAATCACTTTCAAGTCTGAAGAGTAAAGTTGTAAAGATTTCCTCTTCATTTAAGTTTCAGTAACTCACTCATTTTGAATCATTTAATTGCATTTTAAAATTTACATTCATTCTTGGATAAACACTAGTTATTTCATAAATTTTAATGACCAAGATCACAAGATTTTCTGACGTCATCATAATAAACCATGTTTTCTCCGACTGATCAACCAGTTAAATGAGTTGCATATGAAATCCCTAGCACTATATGTTGTCAAGGTTTTTATTCCAAAATAGTTGAAACTCGAAGCTTTAGGTCATGAGGTCGAAAATTCTGGTACTTGTATATTGGTATAGTAAAGGAAATATACGTATGAAAAGGCAAAGCGCTAACAAAAATTGTTCAGAGACAATTTCCACGCGAAATAAGATTTTTTCGGGTATTTTTTGTAATTTTTGTATGTATCAATATATGTATATTATGAACGCAGGTATTGTGTAGTTTCTGAAAATGATTATAAAAATATCTATTCAGTTGCCATGGCAACGGAATACCCCATAATCACGCTGGTATTTCCATTTATTCAAAGAATAAGTTTTATTCGACTTCTTTTGCTGAGTTAAATATATTTAAAAATATTTTATTGTTGTGTTGAAAATCATGGACATGTACATTTAAAAAAAAAACAATTTGAAGTATTTTGGCAGGATGGGTTGGGGTTGGGAGGTAATCATCAGAATTTAACACTTTTACATATTATGTGTTACCCCTGCATTGATTTCGACAATGGCAAAATCGCTTAATTAGTGCTTAAAGTTTAACTCAAGCTAGCAAAAAACGGTACATCCAATGAAAAATAATCTGTATAATATTTCACCGTTATTATTCTCTCTTTCCAATGCTGCAAGAATTATTCTGATATTTGCAGTATTAACGAAGTTACCAATGTTTGTTCAAACTAATCTCGATTTTCAAGTCAGATGCGTAGAAATGCGTATATGCCATGAAAGAGATTAAACAAACTTGAATCTACACAGAAAATCTACTTATCACGAAAAGAGGGGCTTTGATTATAATATGAAAGTGTTTGAATATAGCACATGTTCTTTTTTCACATCATGAACCTTCGGGAGTAGAACCACAATAGTGCATTTAAGCTTTTACATGGGAATATGTCAGAAAAGTTAAGTTTCGTCTTTTCTCGCCCAGTGGTTTTTGAAATTCTTAATTTTTATACACTATTAAATTTGTAATTTCACACCATTGACTGCATGGTCTTTTTTCATTCCGAGGAGATAACTCTATAATCTCATGTATTGCAATGTATGTATGTGATAACAAAGCCTTTCTTATTTTCATCGATATCATTACTAAGAATTTAAATTTAATAAAATTTAACTATGGACTTGCCTTTCAATTTTTTTCTGTAGATGGATAATTTTATTTCTCTTTGCAAGCTCAAATGCAAACACAGGATTTTCCTGGTCATCGTTCTGAAATCAAATTTTTGCATATTTTCAGCACACACGAGTTGGAGGTACTCAACATTTTCATGTGATTTTCTTTCAAAGTCTTAAACGTTTTTAGTATTTCATAAAATAGGCGTATGAGAGAAGAGGTCTAGGTAACTTTTCGGAAAAAAAAAATTAAAGGACTTGCTGGATGTTTCTCTCTTTAATTACTTGAAATTAGAAGCACGAGTGGTGCAGTGTTTAGAGCGTTTGCTTTAGATTCGCAGAGAAAGGAGTTCATTCCTACGTAACGGGTTCGAATCCCATTGCGGGGCATAGGGACCCGTCCTTTGGATAAGACCGTACACTGAAAGAAAAACCTAGTGAATTTAACTAGTGTGTTTCGTAAAGCGTTGGTCGTGATTAGTAAACTTTCAGTTTACTGGTTAAGATAGTAAGTTGTGGAGTGGGGGTCGTATAGATACTTAGATACCTAGTGAAAGTTACTCATCAATTCTAAATTTACTAATCTTATCTAGTAAATATACCAGGTAGTGATTGTATCGACAGTGAATCTACTAGTTTTCTTCGTGACATTAACTAGTTATTTTTTTACAGTGTATAAACTGATATTCTGTGTCGCATTAGATGCTGGCACGAAAAAGATCCATCACTGCTCAATATCTTGGTGCGAGTATATATATCTGAAATTACCACCCTTCATCGGCAAGTGGCGACATCTCCAAAAGAATTTTAAAAAAAGAGAGAAAGAGACGTTAAACAACATATGAACTAACAAACCTTCCTTACAATTACAGTTTATATATTTTGTTTATACACTTGTGAATTAATTATTTTAAATATTTTCGACTCAAATGAAAATGCTGAATAAAAGTTAAATGGATGGGGGTCAAATGATCCTGTCACGTCGAATGCGACTGCTGCCGATTAGCTATTTATCTTTATCATATTAAGATATACACGATAAAAATTGTAGTTTTTTGATGTTTTGATGACCAAATTACTGATTATGCCGATACCGTAATATTTCATTTAATTGTCAAAATGTCAGACGAAATTTAGGGGTCACCGTGGCTAATTAAAATTACTGACAATTTAGTATGTAACAAGCAACTGATTTTGGTGTCTCAGTGGATAGGATGCTATTTTAATGATATATATTACGTCAAATATGAACGTCCTATCAGATGTCTTTCAAAAGTAATAACACTTGTACCAAAGTAAAAATTTTTAAAAATAAGGTCAAATATGAATGTCAATATGGGGTCAAAAATCATAACATGCTCATTAATATCTTTTTACAGGTAATGCAGGGGTCAATTATGAAAGTCTTATCTCTTCTCAATCAAAAGATTTAGGACATTTAAATTTTTGGAAAGTAGTTCAAACTTCAAGGTATCAGGATCAAAAATCACAGAACATTTGAAAGGCAATAAACACTAGACAAAATTGCTAACGCACCACTTGTTAATTCTTATTTGTGAATTAAACATATGCCGGATCGGTATTAGTGTATACAATATGCCATTATTTCCAAAACTGGGATTGAAAAATGTCTTGGAATCATGAAAAGACCCTTGAATGACCTTCTTATCCGGAAACCAATTTCCATCTGTGCTCTGCGCACCATTTTTGCCCAGATATAAAGTTCTTGATCACAAAAGGTGGTCTGTGAGGTTACCACAGGAGTAGTCCCCATGTTATAAATCAAATAACAAACAGTCATTGTGTGATTGACTCTCATATTATAACCATCCGGTGCCTTAGTGTCTATATCAAATACACTCAACTTCCGGTTGACCTAGTTTTGTTGAACAATTTTCAACTAATTGTATGCCGATAACTTAGTTCCATGTTTACCTAAAGTAAACATTTTTATGCTTGTTAATTTATTTGCAACAATTTTTCAAGAGTAGAATTCATAAGTTTTGTATTGTTTACTTTTTTTTTTACAGACTCTTCTATAGGAAGCCCCTGCAGACGTCATACTGTTTGCTTTTGCACACTCTTTTAGCATCAAACACCGCATATGGTGTTACTTTTATCCTGAGTTTTTAATAAGTAAAAATGTAACTTAAAGGTATACAAATACAAAGAAAACAAGAGGCCCATGGGCCACATCGCTCACCTGAGCACCAAGGGTAGGACTAGTATAAAATGGCTTTTTATTGTAAAGTTTAAATCCAAAAGTAGTCCCATGACCAATCATGGATTTGCTATTTTTTAGAAAATGACTGAGAAGAAGATTTTTAAAGAATTTTCCTATATATTTCTATGTAAAATTTTGGTCGGCCATTTTGGCCCCGCCCTACCCCCGGGGGTCATTATTTGAACAAACTTGAATCTACACTACCTGAACATGCTTCCATATATATATGATGAATTATGGCTTTGTCATTCTGGAGAAGAAGATTTTTAAAGAATTTTCCTATATATTTCTATGTAAAACATTGGTCGGCCATTTTGGCCCCGCCCTACCCCCCGGGGTCATGATTTGAACAAACTTGAATCTACACTACCTGAGCATGCTTCCATATAAATATGATGAATTATGGCTTTGTCATTCTTGAGAAGAAGATTTTTAAAGAATTTTCCTATATATAATTATATTTCTATGTAAAACCTTGGTCGGCCATTTTGGCCCCGCCCTACCCCCGGGGGTCATGATTTGAACAAACTTGAATCTACACTACCTGAGCATGCTTCCATATAAATATGATGAATTATGGCTTTGTCATTCTTGAGAAGAAGATTTTTAAAGAATTTTCCTATATACATGTATTTCTATGTAAAACTTTGGTCGGCCATTTTGGCCCCGCCCTACCCCCGGGGGTCATGATTTGAACAAACTTGAATCTACACTATCTGAGCATGCTTCCATATATATATGATGAATTATGGCTTTGTCATTCTTGAGAAGAAGATTTTTAAAGAATTTTCCTATATATTTCTATGTAAAACTTTGGTCGGCCATTTTGGCCCCGCGCTACCCCCCGGGGTCATGATTTGAACAAAATTGAATCTACACTACCTGAACATGCTTCCATATAAATATGATGAACAATGGCCTTGTCATTCTGGAGAAGATTTTTAAAGAATTTTCCTATATATTTCTATGTAAAACATTGGTCGGCCATTTTGGCCCCGCCCTACCCCCGGGGGTCATGATTTGAACAAACTTGAATCTACACTACCTGAGCATGCTTCCATATAAATATGATGAATTATGGCTTTGTCATTCTTGAGAAGAAGATTTTTAAAGAATTTTCCAATATATTTCTATGTAAAACTTTGGTCGGCCATTTTGGCCCCGCCCTACCCCCGGGGGTCATGATTTGAACAAACTTGAATCTACACTACCTGAGCATGCTTCCATATAAATATGATGAATTATGGCTTTGTCGTTCTTGAGAAGAAGATTTTTAAAGAATTTTCCAATATATTTCTATGTAAAACATTGGTCGGCCATTTTGTCCCCGCCCTACCCCCAGGGGTCATGATTTGAACAAACTTGAATCTACACTACATGAGTATGCTTCCATATAAATATGATGAATTATGGCTTTGTCATTCTTGAGAAGAAGATTTTTAAAGAATTTTCCTATATATTTCTATGTAAAACTTTGGTCGGCCATGTTGGCCCCGCCCTACCCCCGGGGGTCATGATTTGAACAAACTTGAATCTACACTACATGAGTATGCTTCCATATAAATATGATGAATTATGGCTTTGTCATTCTTGAGAAGAAGATTTTTAAAGAATTTTCCTATATATTTCTATGTAAAACTTTGGTCGGCCATTTTGGCCCCGCCCTACCCCCAGGGGTCATGATTTGAACAAACTTGAATCTACACTACCTGAGGATGTTTCCCCATAAGTTTCATCTTTCCTGGCACAGTGGTTCTTGAGAAGAAAATTTTTAAAATATACCACTAAATTTTCATTAATTCCCAATTATATCCCCTTGAATACGGGCGTGACCCTTCATTTGAACAAACTTGAATCCCCTTCACCCAAGGATACTTTGTGGCAAGTTTGGTTGAAATTGGCCCAGCGGTTCTTGAGAAGAAGTCGAAAATGTGAAAAGTTTACAAACAGACGGACAGACAGACAGACGGACAGACGGACGCCGGACAAAATGTGATCAGAAAAGCTCACTTGAGCCTTCGGCTCAGGTGAGCTAAAAATGAAATTTATTTCTTCGAAAATGGAAAAGGCACGATTTTTAACTTTTTCTATGAATTGGTCACACTTCAGTAAACATTGTAGTTATTTATAAGGTTTGACATAAATATGACTTGTTTTTAGCTCAAATGAGCCGATGGCTCAAGTGAGCTTTACTGATCACATTTTGTCCGTCCTCCGTCCGTCCGTCTGTAAACTTTTCACATTTTCGACTTCTTTCCAAGAACCAATGGGCCAATTTTAACCAAACTTGGTACAAAGCATCCTTGAGTGAAGAGGAATTTAAATTGTTAAAATGAAGGGCCAAGTTCCTTAACAAGGGGAGATATTCAAGAAAAGACAAAAATAGGGTGGGGTCATTAAAAAATCTTCTTCTAAAGAACCACTGGGCCAGGAAAGCTGAAACTTATGTGGAAACATCCTTGGGTAGTGTAGACATTAAATTGTTAAATCATGACCCCCGGGGTAGGGCGGGGCCACAATAGGGAATCCAAGTTTTACATAGAAATATATAGAACAAATCTTTAAAAATCTTCTTCTCAAGAACCACTGGGCCAGGAAAGCTGAAACTTATGTGGAAACATCCTTGGGTAGTGTAGATATTAAATTATTAAAATCATGACCCCCGGGGGTAGGACGGAGCCACAATAGGGAATCCAAGTTTTAGGTAGATATATTTAAAGAAAAATCTTTTACGAATCTTCTTCTTAAAAACTTTTGGGCCAGTAAAGCTGAAACTTATGTGGAAGCATCCTGCATGTGGTAGTGTAGATTCTAAAGTGTTAAAATCATGAAAAGAAAGGGGGTAGGGGCATGATAGGTATAGCAAGAGGGATAATCTGGTAAAGAACTGCATTACCCGTTACTCAGTTGAGCGATGTGGCCCATGGGCCTCTTGTTTTATTATAGTAACATATTTATATATCATATACAATCATAAACAGGTTTTTAAAAGTAAAATATTAATTATCTTGGGTTGTGTGTTAGCATTTTGTCTAGTGTACATGTATGATATGAAAGACTTATTTTTTTCTTTCAAAAGTTATGATCAATTCGACTAAATGTCAAAAATTCTGAAAGGTAGGTCAAACTTCAAGGTCAATGTCACAGGATCTAACACCATAGTATATTTGGAAAGGTCTTGTTACAGGTAATTACATGTGAAATATGACAGCCATATCTCATCTCATTCAAACGTTATGACCAAGGTTAGAGTTTTTGTGATAAACGGACAAAAACAATTTAAAAGTAGGTCAAACTTCAAGTTCAAGGTCAAGGGGTCGAAAATCACGTTACATTTTAGAAAGTCCTTGTCTCAGTTAATATACAAGTGTTATATGAAAGCCCTATATTTTTTTCTTTTTCAAAGGTTATGGCTAATTTAACTTAATGTTAAAATCTTTTAAAACGGGTCAAACTTCAAGGTCACGGTGTCAAAATCCACAGAAAATTTGGAGAGAACTTGTCACAGGTAATGTTCATGTGAAATATGAAAGCCTCATCTCTTCTCCTTTAAAAGTTATGACCAAGGTTAAAGATTTTGTGACAGACGGATGAGATTTTATGTCCCCTCGCTTTCACCAATAATAGTTTTCTATGACAGATTTTTTACTGTTTATCAGAATCACTGAGCCCTGTGAAAGTCTGCATGGATTTCCGATGTGTTTTGAAGCACTCTTTTGGTAAAAAATCTTCCTTATTTAAAAAATACTGTATTGGGACATAACTTGGGCATGATGTGTTTAGCAAATCATTTCATACAAATAAAAAAAAACTGCCAACACTTTCGGTCGCTACCGCATTTAAATGTTAACCTGGTCGATACTTTTCTTAATCTTGCTTAAAGAGGTCCGTATATTTAACTTTGAGCTTGAGATTGTCAGATTATAATTTTTTTTTAACGAAATACATTAAATTTTAATCATTTTATAGTGGACAATATATAAAAGCGGAAATTCCATATTTTTGTAAATTTCAGGTGCATTACTTTTTGATAAGAGATAACTACTACTGAGATAAAAGACGTGCTTCGAAAAACTCTCAAGTTAAAAGACAATTTCTGCTAATGTTTTACCACACCAGTACAAGGAAACTTGAACTTAATTGCATTTTTATAATCGATATTTTTAAGAAATCATTGTAATTCAAAGACATTCAATATTAATGAACAAGGGATGATGATACTTAATTATAAAATCTTAAAGGTTGTCATGAGTATACCTCTAGTAAATGTGTCAATGCTTCCTCTATTTCCTGTGCAATATTGTTACAATGCTCCATTTGGAGATTGCCACCTGCTTCCAACAATTTCATTTCTTCAAATAGATATTGTAAAGACTCTAGCCACTTCCCTCGGCCAGTGCTGTAAAATATAGTATATAATATTAAAGTGTGTTATATATGTATCCCCTTTCTCCCAATAATGCATTTTCCCAACTATGCTATTGACATTTTTAACATTCAAATACAAAATCAAAATAAGCTGTTTTACTGAACAAACGCACACTTCACTACTGTACATGTACCTATAAGGCTATAATCAGATATTATAAAACTCATTTACCCTTAAAATATTTCTTGACAATGTAAATTTACCCGAAGAAACATGATCGCAATGACAATTCGGGAACAAAGCTCCCTCGTATCATTATGAACATGTCCATCGAAAAGTCTTTATACATGTAGTTACCTGTGTTTCATTGAAACAACCAACACGTGATCTTTATGTCTTCCTAAACACAAGCTGCAGATTGGAAGTGTGCAAGTTTTACACAAAAGTTTACTTTCATCTCTTTTATGAACATTACATACTCGAGTACAGTCCATCTTCCTTTCCTTGTAAGGTACTAGATTTTTACAGATACCAATTTCAGTATGTTTTATTTTACACTCATTACAAAGGCGAACAAAACAGTCGTTGCAGAAATTAAGGTTCAAAGCTTCATTGCAGAAATCACAAGGTACAATATCTGATAAGGCCATGTTTCTACAAAAAAGTTTGTATTTTCTTTAAAGGAAATGCTACAAAATCATGTCACATAAAAATGTGGTTTAATAGCATAGCCCTTCTAATGGCATAATTAAAAAGATATTAAAACAAATGCAAGACCTTTTAGCCCTTGATTTGTTTGTGTAATATGAATTGCTTTTAAGTTATTTTTGTCATCATGCAGTAGCAACTTACAATTATATGAATCCATCCAATCACATAAATTTCTGCTTTCGTTTTGCACCTTCGATAAAAATTGGAGTGTAAACTATGTATGGTATGTTAAGCACTGTAATATTATCTTTTCCAGTTGCATTGTATAATTTTCAAATTGTATGTGGAAAATTTTTCCTTTTGTATTATATCGAGTGTTCTCAGGGGATGAATTTTCCGCTTACTCTACCTGAGTTTAATCTACGTGAATTAATATTAACTATGTACAATACTAATGCAATGTACAATGTAAATTATTTTTCTTAAACATCTCGGGGTTTTTCTATTATTCAAGGTATAAATAGGTGGGTTGAATTCTTATGACTTGGTGATTGTTGGTTCCTTGCTTCAGATTCCTATTGAAAGTGAATATTAGGAGTTGCGCTCTTATTAAGATCTGCAGTCCCCAGTATCTTGCCGCCTAAATCTTGTCACTGGTGCAACCTTATTTCTTGTATTTTACCCCTTTTCTTTATTTTTTAGCTCACCTGAGCCGAAGGCTCAAGTGAGCTTTTCTGATCACATTTAGTCCGTCGTCCGTCCGTCCGTCTGTCCATCTGTAAACTTTTCACATTTTCGACTTCTCAAGAACCACTGGGACAATTTTGACCAAACTTGGTACAAAGCATCCTTGGCTAAACGGAAATTTCAATTGTTAAAATGAAGGGACATATCTCCTCGCAAAGGGAGATAATCAAGAAAAGAGAAAAATAGGGTTGGGTCATTAAAAAATCTTCTTCTCAAGAACCACTTGGCCAGTAAAGCTGAAACTTATGTGGAAGCATCCTGGGGTAGTATAGATTCTAAATTGTATAAATCATGACCCCCGGAGGAAGGGCGGGGCCACAATTGGGAATCAAAGTTTTTTATAGAAATATTTGGGAAAAATCTTTGAAAATCTTCTTCTCAAGAACCACTGGGCCAGAAAAGCTGAAACTGATGTGGAATCATTCTGGTATAATGTAGATTCTAAATTGTTCAAATCATGTTCCCTGGGGGAAGGGCGGGGCCACAATGGGGAATCAAAGTTTTATATAGAAATATATAGCAAAAATCTTTGAAAATCTTCTTCTCAAGAACCACTGGGCCAGAAAAGCCGAAACTTATATGGAAGCATCCTTGTATAATGTAGATTCTAAATTGTTCATATCATGACCTCCGGGGAAAGGGCGGGTCCACAATGGGGAATCAAAGTTTTATATAGAAATATAGGGAAAATCTTTGAAAACCTTCTTTTTTCACTCTAAAAGTTAAGTGTTGCGTTTTCATTGACGGGAAGTATATTTTTATTTGTATGACACAATACAGCTTAAGTCAGGTCCACACTTTTACAGATCCTGTTTTAATTTTACACAACAATATAAAATTTTGATTATCCTTGTCTTTTAATTAAAAAAATCTTTTTTAATATTGAAAATAATGTAAATTCTAAATTGTAGAAATCATGACCCCCGGGGAAGGGCGGGGCCACAATGGGGTATCAAAGTTTAACATAGAAATATTTAGGAAAATCCTTTGAAAATCTTCTTCTCAAGAACCACTTGGCCAGAAAAGTTGAAACTTATGTGGAAGCATCCTGGTATAATGTAGATTCTAAATTGTTCAAATAATGACACCCGGGAGAAGGGCGGGGCCACAATGAGGAATCAAAGTTTTATATAGAAATATATAGCAAAAATCTTTGAAAATCTTCTTCTCAAGAACCACTGGGCCAGAAAAAGTGAAGCTTATGTGGAAGCATTCTGGGGTAGTGTAAATTCTAAATTGTAGGAATCATGGCCCCCGGGGGAAGGGCGGGGCCATTATAGGTGAATCAAAGTTTTACATAGAAATATATAGGAAAAATCTTTGAAAATCCTCTTCTCAGGAACCACAGGGCCAAAAAAGCTAAAACATATGTGCCCATGAAAGGATCATGGGGTAGGGTAGATTTCAAAATGTCTAAATTATGATCAGTGGGGTAGGGTGGGGATGCATTATGTCTAACAAGGGGGAAATCTTGTAAAGAACAGAATGGTCAAAGCTTCTCAGGTGAGCGATGTGGCCCATGGGCCTCTTGTTCTTTAGCTTCTTAAGCGTTCAGAATACCCTGAGACTTTGAATGTAGTCAAATATATACCCAGTAGACTTCAAGGGAGTATTGGTTAAATATATTCCATTCTAACCTTACATAATAACAATATAGTATAGTATAGCTATGTACCAAAATCGACCTGTCCTCAAATCTGGTGATTTATAAAAGCATGTTCAAGATGTGCTCTTTTAAATTTATTTGACTTTTAAAAATATCTCAAATCAATCTTCTCACAGACTTCTCTGTATAAAGTTAGTTTTTCAGAAAATAACACGACACATTATGACGTCAACTTAGCTTTCAAATTAATTTGTTTCTTAGCTAACCTGAGCCGAAGGATCAAATTGAGCTTTTCTGATCGAAACTGGTAGTCGTTTTATTTTTCGTCGTAGTTGTAAACTTTTCACAATTTCATCTTGAGATCAACTGGGTCAATTTCAACCTAATCTATATATAGATTGGAATTAGGGATGTCAACGAGTACCCGGTTAACCGGGTACTCGATCAAACGTCCGTGTATCGAATACTAAAATCGGCACTCGGTTACTCGGATATATATTTTAAAATATATTTATAATTAGCTTATTTATTAATGCATTAAAACATCGGTTTTCAAACGTAAAATGTTCATTGTACTTGTACATACAGTAATTAAGGTTTCCTAAGCCTTTATAGCCTGTGGCAGTGTTTATACAGTAATTATTGTGTCAGACCAAACACCTGATGTTCCTACCTGGCTTTTCTCACCTGCAACTGTCTTCTACCCTTATGTTTAGTTTGCTTTAATTATTTGTTTTCATTGAACATCGTTTAATGTCCATTATACTTTTAAAATAAAATAAATTAGATAATTTTGTCAATTCTCCAAGAAGCCGTAAATTCTCGGGGAAAGAGACAAACGACATTGCACGTGCGATTCTTGATATGGATGCGTTTGATTACATGTCAATTAATGCAAATGGTTGAAGGCAAATGCTTTAGAAATCTTATGTCCATCGTTGCTCCAAACTACAACGTACCGTATCGTAATTCTATGAAATCTGAGATCAAAACGTGTACGAAGATCGCATAAATCTGATTTGTGATAGGAGAACTCGATCAAGTTGATACAGTACATGTAGCTCTGACAACTTATCACTTGGATTTCAAACGCACCAAAGAGTTACATTACAATTACGGAACAGATTATTTCCTAAACAAAAACACTGTGAACTATTATGATTTTATTTCTCGTATTCAACTGATAAATAAATTGAAATTAAAAAAATGTAAGATTAAATTTTGTCGGGTACAAAGTGGTCATAATTGTTACAACGCATTTGCAGGTAACCTCCCAACGGTTTATTTCTACAAAAGTTTACAATGTTTTACAGTTATCAATAAACTTGTTCTTATTTATTTACACTTTTTCCGAGTACCCGGGTACTCGATCGGAAAAACGTCCGAGTAACTGAGTATTAAAAATTGACCGATTTGACATCCCTAAATATATTATTTGGAATCTATAGGAGAAATACTCTTCTATAGAAAGGCCATCGTTAGTCATATTGAAATGGAAGCATCATTAGGTTGAGTAGATTCACATTTGTTGAAATCATGATTCCAGGGCTGGGCAGTGTCCAAAATTGGGATGTATTATGAAGTAAAAGAAAAATTCCCGATATCAATATTTTAGAAAATGACACCATGTAATAGCACACATGCCATTCATACCTAATAAACAAAATACATACTCAAACTTCATTTGAAAATAAGGGTTTTTTCTGTTAGATCTGTTGCTGTTCAAGTACGATTTACGCTTTAAATCCTATTGGCATTGCAATTTCTTCAATTCAATCGGTATTTGGTATTTCTAGCCGTATCTAAATTATGCAATATATGGGTCAAAAGACTACATACCTTTTGCAAATGGTTTATTGCATGATTTACTTGCAATTTTGAAAATGTTTCATTGGTTTAAGCATTTTTAAAGGTAGGTCTTTGACATTGCCCTAAAATATTGGAAAGGAAAAAATATTCATCTAACATATTGGAATAAATAAGAAGTTACAATTCTTTCTTTCTCCTTGTGTATAAAAGATGCAGGTAAAATGAGCAGATCCGGGAATGACTGAAGGCGGTCATCTTTAAACTCGGCGCGTGCGTCTAAAACAGTCTATACACATGAAATCGGTTTGAACAGACAACTTTATGCAACCAATTAGGTCACATGTAATACTTAATTTATTTTCCTTACAAACCATTTTGTTTTATATTGATGTTTATCAATATACGATCCTTGGTTATATTAAATTTGCCAACACGATCTCTCTTTTGACCCTAGAATTGAACAATATACTCACTTTTATAATTTAGATAAAATTCGAATCATTTTTTCTTTTTCAATATTCAGCTCAGACTCTAGATTTTCCATAGCGTTTGTCCATTCGTTGTCATAGAGCTCGGACACCTTTTCAGCCAATTTCAGGGGACGGTTCACTGTGGTCTGTTATTCCAGGATTCCCATCCCTATGTCCATTGCTGCTGCAGCGATTAGTCTGAAAGAAATCGTAATCATGGTTTTTGCACATTGAATCTGCAATTCAAGTAAGAGGAAATGCAAGATATCTTGTAGCAATTTGGTTATTCCCTCTTTCTCTCTCACTCTCTCAGTATACAGATGTATAAACATATAAATACATATTCATGGTATTTTCCTTTGTTTTTACTCCTATGATAATTTTTTTTCTGCAGTTTGTCAATGATTCTTATTTGTTCCTCAAGAGTTCTACTTTAATGGTTGAATTGAAGTCTGTCGTCGGTATTGTCCGCACCAAGGATTTTATTAGCTTTTGCATTCTCTTTAATTACCCTTTCCTGTCTGTTGATTTTTCTCTGTCACCTCTTTTGAAAGTTTGATTGATTGATTGTATACTGTTTAACGTCCCTCTCCAGAATATTTCACTGATATGGAGCGTCACCATTGCCGGTGAAGGGCTGCAAATTTAGGCCTATGCTCGGCACTCAGGGCCTTTGAGCAGGGAGGGATCTTTATCGTGCCACATCTGCTGTGACACGGGGCCTCGGTATATTCGGTCTCATCCGTAGGACCACCCCATTTAGTCGCATTTTACGACAAGCAAGGGGTACTGAGGATCTATTCTAACCCGGATCCCCACGGTATTTTGAAAGTGTGAGCAAAAACTAAATAAGCTAAAAATTATTTACCTAAAATAATTTTTTGGGAGAAAAAATGGAACATAAGGAAGGTAATGTGGAAAGTTTTTGGTACGTATGCATAATATAGATTCATTTGACAAAATTTTGAAATAAGAAAAAGAACAGATTGTTTCTTACAAATTGTTGATTAAATAAAAACTGCTTTATATTATTTAAGGACGACGCTTGTTATAAAAGTTACTGGTATATTTGCCTGTCTGTGTATTTGTCTACTAGACACCCAGGCAGAAATATATGTGAAATATGAGATTCTATTAATACATACTGTACATGATTTTGAAGTTCTTTGTTTTCCTGTTCCAGTCGCTTTTCATTTGATTTGAAGGTTTCTATTTCTTTAGTTAATGGATCATTTGATGATCAGATACTTAACACCAATATATCGATATTAACAACTCATTTAATTCTTTTCTTTTATTTGTTGTAAACTTTAATGTTAAATCAGTTCTAGTACAATAGATACAGAAGGGATATAAAAGAGATGTGCCATGATTTTTAATTTCATTTCAACTGATCGCACGTAAAAGGTAATATTCAATTTAGCTCTGTGTTTCTCGCTCTAAATCGAAAAAAAAACTTTCTTCTTTTCTGAAATTTATATATTGAACATATGTATTACACTCTGTAGTTCCCATAATGTATCATTGAAATAATATTAATTTTTTTTTACGTACTTCTTGCATCCATTTGTCCTTTCTGTAACTTGAAATAAACAGAAAAGACAAGAACATGATTTTTATATTTAAAAAAAAATAATCATAAAAAGATCCTTTCAAATGAAGTAGGATAGTTTTATTTGCTTGTTATAATTCTAATGATTTGTTTCTTTTATTAAATTCCAATGCAGTAGTTTACTGCTATAATAGAGCGTCTGCTCTAGAGTCGCGAAGTAAAGAGTTAATTCTTACGTCGCGGGCTCGAATCCTACTGTGGGACGTGAGACCGATCCTTCTGATGAGACCGTATCAACCGAGGTCCGTGTCGCAGTAGGCACTGGCACAAAAAGCTCTTACTGCTCAATGGCCCTGAGTGCCGAGTAAAAGACAAACTTTGTAGCTCTTCATCGACAAGTGATCATGATGGCGTCTCTATATAAAAGAAAAATTCTCGAGAGGGAAGTTAAACAACAATCAATCAATCAATCTTTGTTTGATATAAATGTATGTCATCACATTCATTTCATGGATTATTAAATCATTTTTTATAAAATTTACTTAGTTTTCTTAGATTCATAGAAAATCAAAATTATATATATTTTAAGTTAAACACTAAATCTGCTTTTTGTATTTACTGATCTATTTACTTCATCTTGTTTGCTCTACTCCAATTTTTTATTGGTTTATGGACATACTGTTCGTTATATCAATATATTTTACTTTATGAACCAGTGCTGGGATTCATAAAGATACTGAAGATTTTTGCTAAGATACACACTTAAGTATAAATGAATTTTTAGCTGGAAAAAATCCATATTCATAAATTAAGGACGCTCTAAACACTACACACTAAATAGCTCCAATAATAAGGTCGTCAGGACTGGCCAAGTCGCATCGCCTAAGAAAGTGTATGTCGAATTGCAGAATCCCAACACCAATACAGACTTTGTAAGTACTCAATTTGAATGTGTAACCGATTCTGCAAATCAATACAACGCAGATTGTGACTTTGAACGTGCTTATACTCCTCAAAATACTGATTTGATTAATGCACTAACTGGCGAGGGTATCATGAGCGATATTCACGGTAGTGGAGACCATACAACTACACACACACATGGGTCTCAGACGTTTGACTCTAACTCTATCTCCAGTTCTGATTTTCGATATCTGGACACGAAGCTTCAAAATCTACCGAAAGATCTTTATGTGCAAAAGTTATTAGAATTGACCTCAAGTAAAGAACACCTTATTATAGACTACAGATCATCTCTGTGTTTAAGAGCAAAAACGATGGAAAGGCAACCTTACGACGAGAAAATAAACCAAACTCAATTCTAGTGTGGCCAAATACGCAAAAGATTGCTTTGCACTGCATATGTTCTGCAGCGGTGATAGTTCTTATCTATCCGATGTATTTGACAAATCAAAACAAGGACAGTCCGAATTTCCCAAAACATCATTGATTGAATTACGCTCTGTCGTACAGGGCCTCCTCCAAAGAGTTAACAAGCTCGAAGAGACACACATAGATGACAAAAATATCCAAAATCTCAGCAAAACTGTGTCTACCTTAAATCAAAAAATGCATCTCTTATTTCTGAGCTTGAAAAATTGAAAAACAACTTTGACACACATGCCTCTGGCTGCAAGACATTTAGAAAAAACTACCAATTCGCAACTAAAATGCCTCAATGGCTTAGACTTTACGGAATATCAAGTAAAAATCATAAGCTGAATGCCGATGTTTCTAGGCTGTCAAAGCTTTGTTCAGGTCTGCAAAAACAGGTTCTGAAACGAAAATGACCAAATCATTTGCAACGGTAGTTTCATCTACAAGTTCTTCTAACACCTCTTAGACTCTACGGAATATCAAGTAAAAATCATAAGCTGAATGCCGATGTTTCTAGGCTGTCAAAGCTTTGTTCAGGTCTGAAAAAACAGGTTCTGAAACGAAAATGACCAAATCATTTGCAACGGTAGTTTCATCTACAAGTTCTTCTAACACCTCACACAGCACGCATACAGGCGTTAACGGTACCTCACACTTTGACGATCAGGTTCATAACACGTCACATTTTGATTCTTCTTAAGCCATGGCACCTACAAATGTTGTACAAAATCTACAGCAGAACCCAATCCTAAACGGAAATAAGCAAAAATTGCATTTGGAAAATGAAAATGACCAAATCATTTGCAACGGTAGTTTCATCTACAAGTTCTTCTAACACCTCACACAGCACGCATACAGGCGTTAACGGTACCTCACACTTTGACGACCAGGTTCATAACACGTCACATTTTGATTCTTCTTTAGCCATGGCACCTACAAATGTTGTGCAAAATCTACCAGAGAAACCAATCCTAAACGGAAATAAGCAAAAATTGCATTTGGAAAATGAAAATGACAAAAAGTCTCAAACCTCCCACAAAAGTAATTTCACAACACAATGTAAAAATGTTAGCGGTCCTTCACAGGTGACTGACCAAACACACATCCTACCTGACAGTATACCGACCGGTTACTTTACACGCGTCACTACACACGAGGTCGTCCTGATTGACAAACAACAAAGTCCCGCTGACCAGGACGGTCTAACAAAGGAAGTGCAAGACAAACTTAATCACCACAAAGTGACAAATAATGCAAACAATCTACCCGTAGAGCCGAAAGGAAAAAACAATAAAGATGTATTCATAGGGGTCACCTACAAAAAAACTTCCCGATATTACATATCTGGAATAAAAAGGTTAACTCCACTCACATAGGTATAAAGAATTACTTTAATGGCCGGTTGCGTATCTCGGATTTAAACCTACGATCAATGATTCCAGGTTTAAATCCAAGTTTTCGCGTTGCACGCATGTAAGGATTGGCTGAGTACGGCTCAGAGTTACGGTAAATTCTGAACCTGGTGTAGGGGTGGTTTAAACCCAGCTTAATAACATTTCCATGGACTTTTCGGTAGAATATTTCGATATTTTGAAATATTTCGATGTTGCAGACATGTTTTATGGTAATGATGATTGCATTGGTAGATTTTGCAGCTATTAAAAAAGCTACTCTACAAGAAAAAAAATTATGGCCATATTGCATGGGGATTTTTCTTTTTGCACAAATCTTCAACTGCTGTTCAATGTGCTGTTTTAACACTGATGTAGCTGTAGTATAAAGTATTGGAAGATACTTTTAGAATACATTAATGTACATGAACAGGAATTTTATAGAAACTTTTTAATATACCAAATTTAAATCAAATTACGAATTTTACACTTTCGAACAGCTGATGATACACATTCCAATAATTTCTAGTCATGCCAAATCTCCTCGAGATAAAAAGTCTTTCAGTTATCTGATTAATTTAGGCTATCCACATGGCCGTAGGAACTGGGCTGGGGGAGGCTTGTCCGTCCCTAATAAGTTTGCGCTTTATAAAATTCCCTCAAAAACATAGCTAATATGTGTTTAATCAAAACTAATGTCTTATAATTTTTTTAAATTTGATTTTAAATTAAAAATCTAAAAATTTATACATTGTTCCTTAATTATTTACCTATATCTTGTGTTTTGGTATTGTTTCTAAATTACTTAAGTCCTAAGACCCTCATCCCTGTTTTCTTTTTTTCAATCTTACGAAGCTTTATTCTGTTTGCGATTTCATATTTTCTTATGGTTCGAGTTTCGTGATGTCGTGATTTGAATTAAATTGGATTGTATTTTTCGGCATTTTTAATTTACAATTTAACATCAATATATATCTTTGTTTTTAGATATACTAGTATCCTTTTAATTTTTCAACCAGTTACTAGTACATTAAAACTTGTTTTGAAGTGCTGTAATATTAGGAAACCTATTATCCTTCAACATTTTATATAAGTAAGTCAAGATTAGGTAAACCTTACTCAGTTTTATAGCGTGCAACAGAAACGCGACTCAGGTAAACCCGACTCAACTGGGGTTTAAACCCGGCTTACCTGATCCACGGTTCAACCACTGAGCTGTACTTATTTGAGCCATAGATACGCAACCGGCCATAAAAGAAAAGGAGTTCACGTCACACATCTTAGATTATTCAAACCAAGAGGACGATTTATGGTAAGAACAGCTAAAGTCAACGTACCTCCGAAGTGTTCCATATAAGTTGAGTCCCCTGAATTCTGGCCAGAAGGGGTGATTTGTCGTAAATGGTACAGCGAGAGAGAATGTATTCCTAAGGGTCACCTACAAAAAAACTTCCCGATATTACATATCTGGAATAAAAAAGTAACTCCACTCACATAGGTATAAAAAATTACTTAGAAAGCAAAGGACTTCACGTCACACATCTTAGGTTATTCAAACCAAGAGGACGATTTATGGTAAGAACAGCTAAAGTCAACGTATCTCCGAAGTGTTCCCAATTAGTTGAGTCCCCTGAATTCTGGCCAGAAGTGGTGATTTGTCGTAAATGGTACAGCGAGAGAGAAGCCTCCGCATAACCTTACAATTATGTTACGACTTCTGTTTTGGAACGTTCAAGGTATTATTTCATCAACACTGCCTTGTGTTCATTATTGGAAAAATCAAAATGCGACATTGCCATACTGTCAGAACACAAACTTAGTAAAAAATCAAAAAACTACCTTGATAGCATACATTCTAATTACTACAGCATCTTGAAGATTGATAGTGATTCAGAGGATAGTTCCGTTTTGCGGCAATGTGGTAAAGGTGGCGTTGCTATCCTTATCAACATAAATCTACAATTTTCTACAAGGGAAACTCCCTGCCTTGCTACTAACAACATTGTTGGTATCCAATTAACTTTATGCGATACTGTGCCTCTGTTCATTTTCGGCGTATATCTACCCTCTGATAATGTACTTGACGAGTACAAGGCGAACATTGACATTATGCGAGGTTTATACGAACAATATTCTCAATACGGTAAAGTCTTATTCGCTGGTGACTTCAATGCAAGCCTCTTACGTGAATTCCACGTTAATAATGCAAAATCCGAAATTTTATGCAACTTTGTGAAGCAATGTACTTTGTGCACACCCATGATAGATTTCCGCGTTGAAGGAGAGCAATTTACCTTCACACCGAAAGAAACTATGATCGATTACATTTTGTCTGACTGTAAAATTGCATGTAATCTAGATCTCTACTCTGTTTTGAAAGAAGGAGCAATTTCAGTTACATCTGATCACTTACCAGTTTTTGTTTCCTTCAGTCTAAAAGCAAAACTGCACTACCTGGAAAAGGCTCATTGCAAACTCGCAGCATGGCATAAGGCTCGTCCTGGGGCTATCAATAACTATAAACAGCAAACTGAACAGGAACTGCACAAGATACTTCATAACCAAATACATACAAAAGAAAACATTGAAAACTATTATCAAACAATTTTAGGCATCCTAACTACATGTGCTAACTTTTTTTTATCCCGAAAGCGCAAATGAACCCATTAACAAAACCTGGCTGGACTAAAAACGTCAAGGAGCTTCACGCAATAGAAAGATCATTGCGCCGCATATGGGTTTCCGAGGGCAGGCCAAAAGGTATGGGTTTTCAACCATACAGGGACTACCAACATGCAAAACGCAACTTTCGGAAGGCCCAAAACTTGGAATATGAGAAATATATTAAATCTGTTCACCGAGATCTGGATGAAGCAGCGGAAATAGACATACGTTTATTTTGGCGTCTTGTCAAACAAAGGCGACCTCGAAGTTCTAGAATATATCCAGAAATTTGCAACGCCAGTGGTACAACCCACAACGATCCCGACAGTGTAGCAAATGCTTTTGCAGAATTTAATGAGGAACACATCATCGATAGTCTTTATGCACGCATAAAAACAAGTGTTTCTGAATCTTCCATTGAAAATGACATTACACACAATGATGTAATAAGCGCAATCTCTTCTCTTAAAATGCGCAAAGCTCCAGGCATTGATGGCGTAACAAATGAGCACATTGTGCACAGCGACCTTATCACAAAATGACTCTGTAAGCTTTACATTGCGATTATGATGTTAGGAACAGTTCCTTCTACGTGAAAACAAGGACTGATTGTCCCAATATACAAAGGTGGTGATAAACCCAAAAATTCTTGCAATAGCTACAGCCCTGTTGCTCTTCTGCCTTGCATTTACAAACTGTCTGAGAAAATTCTGTCTAATAAAATATCTACCTTAGAAACAACCAATATCTTCCCAAATCTACAACAACAAGGTTTTCAAAAACATTTAGGATGTATAACTGCTTCATTCAATCTTCATGAAACATCGAACCATAATCTTGAACAAGGCAGCAACACTTATATAAGTTTTTTGGACACAAGTAAAGCTTTCGATACAGTCTGGAGACAGAGACTGATGTACAAACTCCATAACCTAGGTATTAAGGGCAAATTATGGCAGATTATCGACGACTGCCACTGCGATACTGTAAGTGCCGTTATCGTAAACCAAAAACAATCCAGATGGTTTGATGTTCATCAAGGGGTCAGACAAGGAGGCGTTTTGTCGACATTTTTGTACCTTGTTTTTGTCAACGAACTTTTAGACGAACTAGAACACTGCAACTCAACATCACTAAAATGCGTTCTGGATCCCAAATACGCGAGTCATACTCTAGCTGACGATATTTCCTGCATCGCCACATCTCCAGGAAATCTTCAGTCCATGATGGATATAGCTTACGCATATGCATGCAAATGGCGCTTTACATTCAACGTATCAAAATCCTGCGTTCTAAAATTCCGTGCCAAACACAATAGTGCTCCGGATAAACCAATACTTCTTGGGATCTCTGAAATACCATACGGCCAAAAATGCAATCATTTGGGTATTTTCCTAAATGACAAAGCAAAAAAAAAAAAAGACCGGATCTTGAACGCATGTAACAAAGGAGGGAAATCCTTCTATGGCCTATCTGACATCGATATCCAGTGTGTTAATCCTCTTACTATGACTCATCTCTATAAAACGATTGTCCTTCCATCTGTACTCTACGGGTGTGAATTGTGGAGCAGTTTAACTCGAGAGGATCACAGGCGTTTAAACACCTTTCAACATGGGGTTTGCAAAGCTGTTTTAAATCTGCCCAAGCTCACTCGATCTGACATGTGTGAACAGCTTATGGATATACTCCCCATCCATGCCGAAATCGACGCCAGAAAACTGTTGTTTTTAGGAAGGCTATGCAACATGAGCACTCTATGCCTCTCAAAACAAACCTTCATCTCAAGAATTTTCTCCTTCCTGACACAGCTGGTTGCAGATCCAAGGGACTTTATTCCAGATATCATATATATTCTCAGAAAATACAACATACACACTTACCTGCTTACCTGGATGACCACGGGTACCTTTCCGCATAAATACTCTTGTTCGTTCCGCGATCAAACGACTTCCACATTCAACAGCGACAAGTACGAATGCTTATGGATCCCGACTTTGAACGTTTCAACTCCGTCTTTCAACAAAACAAACCTTGTAACATCTTGTCATTCGCGGATAATGCAAGTGATATTCGAAACTTCAAGTTCACTTGCAAGTTAATTATATCAACGAAATACCTATGTCTTTCAACCTGTCATCTGTGCAATTCAACATATGAGGACATTTTCTGTCACGTAACGTTGTCCTGCGGTGCTCTCTCTGACTGCCACAATGAATGGTGGAACACAATTGTCAACTCATTTCATATTGGCCTTGGAGCAGAACTGTGTGGTCTTTGTGAGATGGATCTTTTTCTGGTTGTCCTGGGACGCGAACCACTAACCGTTTTACCTTTACCTCAGGAAAGAAACTTCAGGATTCTAAACTCGAAACTGTTAGTTCGTGCATGTGCACAATACCAACGGCTATGTGCAGTGCTCTCGCGCATATGACTTGTATAGAGCAAATGTGACAGTTGTATCTCTTTTTTCACTTTATCCTTATCATTTATTTGAAAATATTACTTGTATTGTACATAGATTAATGTGTTGATTAACTTAATTCTTAATTCTGTATCTTTTTAAAGAGGAAATAAATGATGAATGAATTTAATTCATTAACACAAAATCAAAGACTGGAACATGTTACCAGCAGAAATTTAACCTGTTTTAAATACTGGAAATAAGTTTGCTTTTAAAAGAATTGTCAAGAAATTTTTACTAGAAAGGGGAATTGCCCAGTGTAAATGTCGAATCGTGTTTTATAATTTTTTTTTTCTTTCTTACGAGGGTTGTCCCATAAAATCGAGGACAAAGCGTTTTTCTCGAAAAGTAATGGGCGCACTAAGCTGAAATTTTCAGTAAATGTTTATGCATCATATTTAAGTGTATCATAATGTTTTTGATAATATATATACAAAAATAAAGATTTTATTCTGCTTGAAGATGCACAGGGTACGGTCATACGGCGCACGGTAAAAATAACAAGGTTGTATTAGAGAAAGTATTAATTCGTAATAAAAGTTTTCAATACATAAGATTAGGATGAAAATTATCCTAATTCGATTCCTTTATCAATTCTATCGTCTTTTTGAAAATTTCAAGGCATTTGGTTAAATTTTGGCAGTTTCCCGAGCATTCGAAATGGAAAAGTTGTTTACACAATACACGAAAAATGGCGACGTTTCATGACGTTACGGCGCACCGGAGAGCAGTTCAGTTAGATTAGGATGTTTTAATGACATTTTAAAAGACTTTAAATGAATACTGAAGAACGAAAATATGAAAAATATCACCAGATTTTTAGTATACAAATAAAATGGACGTTTTCTTAGCGAAGTCTTCTTGATTGAGTCCCCAGAAAGTACAAAACATGCGGACAGACTGCCATTGTAATAGTAAGAGACGCTGTCACTGTCGACCGTCGATATGAGATTCTCATTTAGTTGACTGATTGTGAGAATACTGTCCGTAACTTGCTCATAAGTATTCAGAAGATCGCATGAGTGTGCAACATTGGTTTCTTAACTGGTTATAGATACTCACATATGTAAATCAATAAAATCTCTAAATTTAAGTGGGGCTTATCCAACTTTATTTTAGCAAACATGAAGCGTGACGCCGTCCGTAGGGCGCTACAGTACATAATATAAAATATCACAAATGGTTTATTTATGCATATATCTATTTGAAATTTGCTATGTATATTTATGATATATGTACAAAAAGTAGTGAAACTTTCAGAACGCAGTGATGATTATTTTTCAAACTAGACAACTTGTCCACGATTTAATGGGACAACCCTCGTATTATTAGTTGTTTTGATAAAAAAAAAAACATGTAAAAATTTGGTGTATATACATACTACGATTCATTTTCAAGGATCTCTGTGTTGTCAACATGATCCTACAACCTAGTTATATCATTTTATTTAACTTTCAATGTATATGTATGAGTATTAGAACCCCATTAGAAACTAGGGCTAATTGTAACGGGAACCGTTACAGATGTTCCCCAAACGCTCCCCAATTCCCTTTTGGTGCCATACTCCCTTTAAGCTTCATTAAAAATGACAAACTCTATGCATTTTACACTTTAACAACGTTTCCCTGAAGTATACCAAGTATATTCAAATTTTAGCATTTGCACGCGTGTTCATGTAAATGCATATGCGTAATGACCATATTCTCTTGTCTACACTATCTATATACATTAATATAATAAAATAATAAAGCATTTAATCCAAAAGTATTAAAAAATACGCTTAATCAAGTGTATTTTTAATTTAACCCATCTCACGTGCCTTACCTTTTTGTAGGAATCCACTATGTCTATCTATGTTCTAAATCCCATCCTGTTTGGTTGAAAATCAAAGGAGTTGTACCAATTTAAAGTTTAAGCCAATCAGATTGCAGCGCACGTGCATGCGCGTGTTTTCATGATACCTGCTATATTTTATATTGTAGTATATCCTAATGCATGACTATGTTTAAAATTTCAAAGCATTTCGTCAAAAAACAAAAGAGATATTGAAATCTTTGTTTCAGCCAATCAGAGGGAAGCGCACGTGCATGCACGTGAGTTCGTGCTAATTTGACCATGTCATATTATCTAGACTATAAATATATCTTTATAGAATGAGTTTCAAAGCATTTCAATAAAAAATGAAAAAGTTATGGCTATAATAAGTATATCAGTCATTTCACTCACTTCACGTGCACGCACGTGCATGCGTATGCGCGCAAGATGACCTTCGCTGTGCACACCTACACTTGACACCTATTAACTCTAAAAAGGTTTTAACTTAGTTGGGTGAACAGTTTCTGAGAACACTCGCGGACAAAAAAAGTACCGGAGAACAAAGAAGAAAAAAAAGAATAATAATAATAACTAGATGAGATCTCGTTGCGAGCAACGAGTAGGTCTTCCGTTGAATTTCTCGATAAGATGAGATGTGATTTTGACTGAGATATTCGTTAAAAGAAATTAACATTAAGTTATCCTTCATTAAATTTAATGTTTCTGATTTTTATCACAATTTTCTGAAGATCTTTTGTTCAATGTGGCAGTTATAAATAACCCCCTTTTCGAGACGTAAAGCATAAAAAATATAGCATTTTGGCCCCTTGCGGCGACCCCTTATTACGTAAGGTATTACCAAAATCTTATAATATATTGTTGCAAATCGTTGATATGAATATCTTTCCTTTTGTAATATATCACAAAATATTGATCATTAAAAAGGTTCAGATGCAAGACTTTTGGCCCCTTTAAGCCCCTAATTTAAGGGGTCAGCCCCTTTTTCTTGATATCAAATGAAAGGGCTTATGATTCTAAAGACTTTTTGTTCAATACCTATTCAGAGATTTCTTTTCCTTGTGGAGATATGCTTCATATAAATATTTAGGGGCCACCACTACAAGTCCTTAATGGGGCCGTTTACAAAAATTCAAAGTATGAATATTGTTTAGAAAATTATACTGACCATCTTTTGATCAATATTGCTTATCAAAATATTCCCCTTTTTTGAGATATAAACTGTCAAAGATTTAGCATGCAGGTCCCTTGTTACCCCTAATTACGTAACATATGATCAAAATTTATAATATATAGTTGCAAATCGTCAA
>NW_026928774.1:0-35689 GCF_032062105.1 Saccostrea cuccullata | reverse complement strand
CCATTTTGAATATTTGAACCGTACGCGCATCCTAATTGCGCATGTGACGTCATTATTCTAGAACATTCCTATTTGTCGGTATATAAGTCGATCAGATTAACCGGAATTCTATTTTACGCTGTTTAAGTCGATCCGATAATACGATAATCGGATATTACGATAAATTCCTGCTTTTGATGAATTTCATCGAAAATTTGACGGAAGACCCACTCGTTGCTCGCAACGAGATCGTATCTAGTTATTATTCTTTTTTCTTCTTATTTCTTCTCCGGTACTTTTTTGTCCGGAAGTGTTCTCAGAAAGTGTTCACCAAACTAACTTAAAACCTTTTTAGGGTTACTAGGCATGTTGTGTAGATGTGCCGAACGAAGGTCATTTTGCGCGCATTTGCATGCACGTGCGGGCGCGTGCAATAAGTAAAATGACTGTTATATTTAATATGGTTGTAACTTTTATATTTTTTGATAAAATATTTTGAAACTCATTATATAAAGATAAATAAGTTGTGTAGATAAGATGACATGGTCAAATTTGCATGAACTCACGCGCATGCACGTGCGCTTTGCTCTGATTGGCTGAAACAGAAATCTTAATATCTTTTTTGTTTTATGATGAAATGCTTTGAAATTTACAACATAGACATGCATTAGGATGTACTACAATATAATTTATAAAATTTTTCATGAAATCACGCGCATGCACGTGCGCTGCAATCTGATTGGCTGAAACTTTAAATAAGTATAACTCCCTTGGTTTTCAACCAAACAGCATGGGATTTAGAACATAGATAGACATAGAGGACTCCTACAGGATGGTATGGTCACCATTCACATGTATGCACGAGCGTGCACGTGCGCTTTGCTCTGATTGGCTGAAACAAAAATCTCAATATCTTTTCTGTTTTTTACAAAATGCTTTGAAATTTAAAACTTATGCAAACTTTAAAATGTCCTACAAAATGATATATAACAAATGTCATGAAAGCACGCGCATGCACGTGAACTGCAATCTCATTGGCTGAAACTTTAAATGGCTATAACTCCCTTGTTTTTCAACCAAACAAGATGGGATTTAGAACATAGACAGACATAACGGACTAATACAAGAAGGCATGGTCATCATGCACATGCATGCACGTGCGTGCAGGCGCGCTTTGCTCTGATTGGCTGAATTAAAAATCCCAATATCTATTTCGTTTTTTGACGAAATGCTATGAAATCTTAAACATGGGCATGCATTAAGATCTCCTACAATATGATATATAACAATTTTCATAAATACATGCGCATGCACGTGCGCTGCTATCTGATTGGCTTAAACTTTAAATGGCTGTAACTCCCTTGTTTTTCAACCAATCAGGATGGGATTTGGTCCATACACAGACATAATAGACTCCTACAAGAGGGTATGGTCATCATGCACATGCATGCACGTGAGTGCACGTGAATTAGTAAAATTAAAAATACAATTGAATGAACGTAGTTTTACATGCTTTTGGATTAAATGCTTCAATATTTAGTAAATCAAGATCTCTAAATGGTGTAGACTAGATGATATCGTCATTATGCTTATGCATTTACATGAGCACACGTGCTACGCTAAAATTTGAATATACTTGATATACTTTTGGGAAAACATTGTTAAAGTCTTAAATGCATAGACTTTGCCTTATTTAATGAAGCTTACAGGGAATATGGCATGCAAAGGGAGTTGGGGAGCGTTTGGGGAACATCTGTAACGGTTCCCGTTACAATTAGCACTAGTTAAGGTCTTCCGTCTTCAGCGGAAGACCTTCTTGTTATTCTTAGGTTTCTTTTTCACTTTTATTATTATTATTGTTTTTTTTCTTACCGATTTTGTGCACGCGATTTCTCGAAAACGGCTCGATGGATTTCCATGAAACTTTCAGGACTTATGTGACATCACTTGAACCTTATGCGTTTTTTTCTGTTTTGATGACGTCACTTCCGGTCCGGAGTTATCAGCCCTTTTATGTTTTTTTGAGGGTCGGTTTGTCCGCATGATTTCTCCTAAACGGATTTAGATAGACGCTTGATACTTTCAGGTATGGTAGACCTATGTCTGTAGATTTGCGGAATGTTTTTCGTTTTTATCGGAAGTGCCGCACGTCGGCGCTCGCTATGGCCCGAAAAAAGTCGTATTGCGAATTTCAAATTTTTTAACACGTTTTCTACGATATCTTTTGATCTTGAAATATTTTGTTAAAACATATAGAACAAAAGAAGTGTAGAATTTTAAGATCTTTCAAATGATATCTTGTAAAAGGGCTGGCCCCTAAAATTAAGGGCCTAGAGGGGCCAATTTTTTTTTCATTATATCTCAAAAAGTATTGAGAATTTGTAATACATCAAAGAAGCAAAGTTGTTCAAAATGTCAGGCTTAATCTATTGGGTTCGTCAAAATACGTCCGGCGACGTCACTTCCGGCCCAACCGGAAGTAGTCGTAAAACACGTATTTTTGCCGCTCTTGACAAGTTTTGGGGTAATATATGTCTCTGGGAGCATAAAAATTAATTTTCCGTCCGTCGTCGTCACTTCCGGTCAAACCGGAAGTAGCAAAAATGGCTTATTTTTGCATTGATTTACATTGATTTAGAGGATTCAAAGCATTTTTAGGCGTTATTTTATATTTTTGTTGAAAATGAAAGCTACTTCCGGTCAAACAGGACGGAAGACCTACTCGTTGCTTTGCAACGAGCTTTGCTCTAGTTATTATTATTATTATTATTTTTCTTCTTCCTGGGAAAATTTTGTCCACGAGTGATCTTGTAAACTACACATCCGACTAAGGTAAAATGTTTTTAGGGTCAGTAGACATGTTATGTAGATTTGCCGAACGAAGGTCATTTTGCGCGCACGTGCTTGCAAGAGCGCGCACGTGCAACACGAAAAATGACCAATATAATGGATATTGCTGTAACTTTTCTTTTTCTTGATGAATTTTTTTGAAACTCATAATGTAAGGATACATTAGTAGTATAGACAAGATGGCATGGTCAAAATAGCAAGATCTCACGCGCATGCACGTGCGCTTCGCTCTGATTGGCTGAAACTAAAGTCTCAATATCTTTCTTGTTTCTTGTCATAATCTTTTGAAATTTTTAACATAGTCCTACATTATGAAGATCTACAGCATGATATATAAAAATTTTCATGAAAGCATGCGCATGCGCGCGTGCTGCAATCTGATTGGCTGAAACTTTAAATGGCTATATCTCCTTTGTTTTTTGACGAAATGCTTTGAAATTTAAAACATAGTCATGCATTAGGATATCCTAAAATATGATATAGAAAAAAATCATGAAATCATGCGCATACACGTGTGCTGCAATCTGATTGGCTGAAACCTTATATGGCTATATCTCCTTTGTTTTTTGACGAAATGTTTCGAATTTTAAAATATAGTCATTTATTTAGATATCCTTCAAAATACTGATAAATGTATATATTTGACCGGTCAGCAGGGGATGCTCACTCCTCCATGGCACCTGATCCCACATCTGATGTTTCGGAATTCCGTGTTTGCTCTGCTCCTATTTTGTATTGTTTTATGAACTTTGATACTGAATACTGTTCTTATCTCTATATCCCTCTTATAGCTTAGGTTCAATTATTGTTTATAGAGAACTCTGCTGTAAAACCTCTGGGAAATGGTATGTTGCCATCTATCAAGTAGAATATGAAAAAATATTTACTAGTCTATTTTGTTTTTGTTGACATTACAAATTCCTTGTTTCGATTTTTGACATATATTGTGCATTGTATTGTAGTTTTGTTTTGGATATGTTAACATTGTTCTGTATTAAATATTGCAATCTGTAAAAATACATGTAATTTGTGTTAAACTGAATCAAATCCCTTGTCAAAGCCATTTTTGTTTTTATAAAATAAATACGAATGGATGAAGATCCGAAGGAGCCTTTTTAAAAATGGTAGGGCGCAGTCTCCACAAAAAATACGAGTTTGGAAAAAGCAACAATTGACTTTAAAATGTACATTGATTATATTGAATTTTGATACAAATGATACTACTGACAACATTTATTTTCCCTTCTGTCGGTGTCAAAAGAAGAAAATTAAGTGTACATATTGTTCTCAAATTATCAATAAAATACACCTACCATTTATTAAGCATTTCTCAAACACATAAGAATTATAATAATTAAAATGAATTATCCAACTTTTATAATAATTGTTTACGTTATACAATTAGACTTCCAATAAGAGGAAGAGAAAAATATAATATTTTCTTCTATGTATACTATGAAATCAAATTGTTTTTAAAAAATTATAACCATTAGTTCATCAATTGTGCTCTATGTTTATCTATTGCTTTCTGAACTTGGATTTGTTTAGGTTTGATTTAAAATTGAAAGCGCAATTTTTTTTAGATTACACATTCACTTGAAAAAATTCTGGTACAGTTCCTTTAAATACTATTTAAATAATTTAATAACTTTTTTATGTTTTAAGAAAAATTTACATCTCTCAGTGTGATTTGCCAATAACAACAATAAAGTAAAACCTTGCTTATTATAAATAAAATCACGTTTTGCATTCATTTTTTAATACGAACATTTTAAATGCTTTCTAATATAAATGTCCATTTAAGAATAAAAGAGTAATTAGTAAGTATTACACACTGCTACATTTTTGTTCAATTTTCTTCTTTCACCATGGACGTTCTGGGTGGTCTTTAAACCTAAAAAAAAATTAGCAAAAATTCAAAAAAAAAATTAAATTAAAAAATCAGGCATATAAATCTATATCGCATTTTTATAATAGCAGTTACCCAAAATTACATTATCACTAACGCAGACCTCTAGTAAATACTATTTTTAGATAAGGAAACATTAAAATTAATTTTTTATGTCAGTTATATTGCAAAAAGATATATAATTTTATGCTAGGTAATATATACAACTCACATAGCTGCGACATCAAAGTAACGTCGTTTTGTTTTTATCTTATCAATATCCTCCATTTCGTCTTTGGATAGAGAAAAATCGAAAACCTACAAAGCACAACGATAGATATAGTATTCTGCAGTTACATATGTAAGTATTGAGCAAACAATTTTAAATAAAAATATTAAATAATATATTTTATGAAATTAAATAAATTACACCTGTATATATTCCATAGAATCTAGTACTAGTTATACCCGCACTTTCTAAAGAAAGTTCAGGTATATTGTTGTTACTCATGTCCGTCCGTCCGTCCGTCCGTCCGTCTGTCACACTTTTCTTCCCTGAACTCCTCCTACATTTTACAAAGTAGCTTAATCATCTTTTGGGAGATGGTTGGTGGGGTCATGTAGATGTGCAGTAAGGTTTTGGAATTTTGATTTTGCCCCGGGGGGTCAAATGGGGGTCGAAAAATGACGTTTTTTATGCAAAAAGCCCCGTCTTCCCTGAACTCCTTCTACATTTTACTCAGCAGCCTAACCAGCTTTTGGGAGATGGTTGGTGGGGTCATGTAGATGTGCAGTAAGCTTTCGGAATTTTGATTTTGCCCCAGGGGGTCAAATGGGGGTCGAAAAATGACGTTTTTTAAGCAAAAAGCTCCGTCTTCCCTGAACTCCTCTTACATTTTATTCAGCAGCCTAATCATCTTTTGGAAGATGGTTGGTGGGGTCATGTAGATGTGCAGTAAGGTTTTGGAATTTTGATTTTGCCCCAGGGGGTCAAATGGGGGTCGAAAAATGATGTTTTTTAAGCAAAAAGCTCCGTCTTCCCTGAACTCCTCTTACATTTTATTCAGCAGCCTAATCATCTTTTGGGAGATGGTTGGTGGTGTCATGTAGATGTGCAGTAAGGTTTCGGAATTTTGATTTTGCCCTGGGGGTCAAATGGGGGTCGAAAAATGACGTTTTTTATGCAAAAAGCCCCGTCTTCCCTTAACTCCTCTTACATTTTACTCAGCAGCCTAATCATCTTTTGGGAGATGGTTGGTGGGGTCATGCAGATGTGTAGTAAGCTTTCTGAATTTTGATTTTGCCCCAGGGGGTCAAATGGGGGTCGAAAAATGACGTTTTTTATGTTAAAAGCCCCGTCTTCCCTGAACTCCTCTTACATTTTATTCAGCAGCCTAATCATCTTTTGGGAGATGGTTGGTGGGGTCATGTAGATGTGCAGTTAGGTTTCGGAATTTTGATTTTGCCCGGGGGGTCAAATGAGGGTCGAAAAATGACGTTTTTTATGGAAAAAGCCCTGTCTTCCCTAAACTCCTTTTTCGTTTTAAACAGTGGTCTTATCCTCTTTTGAGAGAGTTCACTCTTTTGAAATTTTGTTAAAACATCAAGGTCAAGGGGTAAAAAATCATAGCATGTTGGGAAACATCTTGTTATGGGTAATGTTCACTTGAAATGTGAAAGTTGAATCTCTTCTCAATGAAAAGGAAATACAACATTAATGAAAACTAAGTTAAACTTCAAGGTCAAGGTCACAGAGTCAAAAAGTCATGATACATTTGGAAAGGTCTTATCACAGGTAATATGAATGCCCTTTCATTTATCTTTCAAAATGATTAATTCAAAGCAATTAATTTGTTTATGAAATTAGGTCAAACTTCAAGGCCATGGGTAATAAAAATCATAGTGTATTTAGAATGGTATTGTCCCATTTAATACTAATACACATGTTTAATATAAAAGTCCTGTCTCTTCTCATTCAAAATATACGACCATGAGGACCAATTGCAAGGTTAAATTTATTGTGACAGATGGGCAGATTGACAAACAAATGAGATTTAATGTACCCTACCTTAGCGAAAATGGGGGACAATAAATGTCTTTGCTGTTCTTGAGAAGAAGATTTATGTTGGAAAAGTCCCCTGCATATTTAAATGTAAATTGGTTGAAATTGGCCCAGTGGTTCTTAAGAAGTTAATGTGAAAAGTTTGCAGACAAACAGATGGACAACAGAAATCAGTACATTTCAGAAAACAGTATGCTTATAAATAGTTAATCAAGGTGCTTTGGGTAGCAAAATTAAGCTAAACTGGTATATCTAAACTGGTATATCTAATTCATCCGCAGAGCTTAGTATATTTTAATATGCACAACCTTTTCAACTCTTATCATAATTATTTTTTAAAATTTATATCACCATGTCTCATTCAAGGGAGAACTAGAGATATGACCAGATGTATATCTGTTGAATATAAAATATGTACATGTATACTGTGTTTTTTAGTAATTTGTTTGTTTGTTGTGACAGCAACTGTTATGGCAGCTTTTGGCAAAAGTTGAAGTTTCTCAAATGTAAGTCAAACTCCAAGGTCAAGGTCAAAGGGTCAAAATTGTTGGTATCAAAGGGAAAGTCTTGTCACAAGGAATACACATGTGAAAAAAGAGAGAAATCCCTAGAACTTCCTCACCTGTTCAAAAGTTATTGCCAAGGTTAAAGTTAAATTGGGTTCAACTCTAAGGTCTAGATCAAAAATAATTATACCTGTTGAAAGTTCACAATGATTACACATGTTAGAGCATGAAAGTCCTAGCACCACCTGTTCAAAACTTAGGCCAAGTTTAAGGTATTTTTCTTGTAAAAGTGGGTCAAACTCCAAGGTCAAGAGATCAAGAGGTCAAAATTGGTGGTACCCATTAAAAGATTTTGCCAAAAGAAATTTACCTATGAAATATTGAAGTCATGTGTATAGCCCAATCCACTTAAAACTTATGAGCAAGGTTAAAGTTTCTGTGGACAGACAAACATACATAAACATAGGAAACAAAATATGTATATATAGTCAAATGAAAAAATTTTCTACTATTATGGAGTCATAAGATCCATTGTCATTTCAGGTACAAGGAGTCAGTGGCTAGGGAGATCAGACACCCCCCCCCCCTGGAATTAGCAGTTATTTAAATAAGACTATGTACTGTAGAGAATAAAAATGACTTTGGACATCCTCCCCCTTAGAAAACAGGGACTCCACCATCATTGTTATTATTATTATTTTTTATTTGCTTCTCAGGAAATCTTGGGCTGATTTTTTTGACTGAGGTGTGACCCCCCCCCCCCTTTCTGAAAAAAAAATTCTGGATCTGCGCCTGTATATACTGAATGTCCGCAACGGGAGATAACTTGACAATGTGAAATTTTCGACTGTGGCATGCGATGATCTTTGACCCTTTTTGAACTTCAACCTAACCATTTGCATTTATTTATTTTTATGCAATCTATACTAAATCTTGTACTTACCGAATGTCATAGGTCGTGACAACGAATTCATGAAATATAATCCATATAATCCAATTAAAACACAAATGATTTTAACTGACCACACTGCATCGTCAGCATACATGTTCTAAATAATCTCATTCGACAAACCTTTGCTGATTCCGTTGCCAGTATGAATCGGCCGAGGTGTGCCGAGAGGTGATATCTATAAATATGATAATGGGTGACGCAAACCCAATGTGAATGTAGAAAATAAGATGTTCACACGTAAAACTGTTTAGTACAAGAACAAATTTCAAACTATCATAATAAACTATGTTTTAACATAACTTTGCCATCTAGGTCTATTTTTAAAAAATGTGAGAGTGAGAGAGTGTGTGTGTGTGTGGGGGGGGGGGGGGGGGGGGGGCGGGGGAGAGAGATAGGCATTGACAAATTAATTGGGTTGTATTTTCAATGGGTTTTTTTCCCGACCAAGTACTAAAATCAGTTTGCACATTTTGATAAATTCATCAAAAACGCTTTGTACTAAAATAATATGTCGTTGAGAAAGTAAATTTAAAAAGTTCCAAATTATGGGCAAAATATTCATCTGAATCTAATTAAGTAATTTACTTCAATCATTAATTAAATTCTGTTATTTCAGACTGGTAATGAATTAAGTATTCAAAATACATATGTGAGGCTCATAGATCATATGGTCACCTGAAAATTTTATGTTCAATTTGACGAATACATGTACGGTGATAATTATAGAATTATAATGACTTCTTCCTTGGAAAGTCCAATATGAAGGAGTGTGTATTGAGAGGCAAACACCATAGTGCGGGTATTACTGTCTCATGACAGCATCTAGTTTGGTACTTGTTATACCATAAATAATTTTTCAGTAAAAGGAGAATTGAAATAAATTATAAAATTTAATTCAAGCGTTCTGAATATGTTGCTGAAATAATTTATGCCCACAGGCACCTGACGTTACTTATTTTTCTTTTAATAAAAAAAAATTATACCCTTACCTAGGCACCTGACGTTACTTATTTTTCTTTTAATAAAAAAAAATTATACCCTTACCTTATAATAAACAAGGTTACCAACGCGCCATCTTGAATTTTTCTAGGCCAGCCACATCAGCAAGATTTTGCGCTCGAAACGGAATGACAAGATAATTTTGCGATCCTCTCCGTGTAGCAGCAGGTCCTTCAACATCTATACTTACGACCTATTCAACCAAATCAGCACATTTCGTTTGCAATTAATTAAAATCTCTCCTCGTTTTCTATCTACTGCTTCAGATATGCGAAAAATCGCCAAAGGGGGCCGGAAGTTTACATCATTATGTTAATGGGAATTCCCTGCATGAATCTGATTGGTTAACATAATTTTTATTGAAACAGAAAAGAAGCTTTGCGGGAAAACTTCGCAGGCTTACCATGCTTACCAAAGAACAGTCGAAGGCATTGAATTTAATTGAAAGTGGACATAGTTGTGTAATTTTGGGGCAGGCGGGGACTGGAAAGTCATATCTAATAAAGGAAATGCTTAAAAGAATTCAAGACAAACGTGTATCCGTAACCGCTAGCACGGGTTTGGCGGCACGACAATTCCAAGCGCCACAACTATTCACCACTGGGCAGGGCTAGGAGATGGAAGGTTTGAAAACCAGCACTTATTAAAAATCCTCAGTGAAGAAACCAAGAGCAGAATTCAGAAATGCGACATTCTAGTCATAGATGAAATATCCATGATCAGTAGGAAAATTTTTGAGAAGGTGTGTATAACTTTGTTTGAGAAAATGAGAATGTTGCCATAAATATTACCCTGTGTATTTTCTTATAAAGTGCAATTATATTAGCATTACCATAGGTAACTACCACAAATATTAACTGTTATGGGATGGTTATAGACCCGTTCCGATTTTGTTTTTACGTAGCAGACAGTATTTCCGGTTTACGGGAGAAAGGTAAATACATCTGATATCTGAGTTACTAGGCCATGTCTATCGCTTAGATAACCTTACAAAATTTATGAGAGCTCTTGGAATAATCTAGTTTTATACTGAGAATGTTTGCACCGACATCCGTGTGAAATTAAGTGCACATTTGTTTATGTTGAAGAGGTACTGTTTACATATAAATACTAAAGTAGGTAGGCCTAATAGACGAATTTCACATTCCTTAGAGTTATCTCATTTTTCCCACTTTGTCCTTTGTAAGTTACCTGTTAATATTTTTAATCTTCAAACGATATCGGACAATTACGATCTGTACCTGTATTGCCAGAGTATGGGGCAACATGAAAAACATAATGAACATGTTCATACAAATTTAATCTCGAAGATACTGACCCTCAAAGCTGAAAAGATTATAGAGGGAAAATAGCATCTTACACTGTTTGACCCCAGATTGACCAGCAAAGGGATAACTTTTTTAAATGCAAAAGCTGTCTATTATCAGGTCCAGTCACTATTTCTGCCTACTTAGCTATTAATTGCTACGTAACTATTTAAACATAGTACCAAAGTAGCTTTTTTTACCTACTTATTGTATTATCTGCATTTTGTGGCCAAAAGATCGAAAGGCGCAACATGGTGAATACCATAATTTTTGATACAGTCAGACTAGTCTAATGATGAATAAGACAAAATTTTGACCAAAAAATAATTTACTTCATGAATCAGCAATTTTACATTAGTTTCTATGCAAAATCGATAATACACGAAGTAATCATTTTTTGGCCAAATTTTTGTCTAATCCATCATCAGTGTGGCTGTATCAAGGACTTTTAGCTCACCATGTTGTGCCCTTCCTGCATTTGGTCACAAAATGCAAGTAAAGCAGAAGGTAGCTACTTTGGATAGGGTTAATTTAAATACCTACATAGCTATTGATAGCTACATAGGTAGAAATAGTCTTTGGACTGTACCTACATGATTACATAAGGCCCATTGCCTGATTACTGTACATGTATGTTACTCACTTACTGCCAAGCGGTTGTTTATATCATTATTTATAAAATGCATATCGATTTCAAAGTATATTGAATGATGCAGTGCAGCAATAGCTCTTTCCAATCTTACTGTAAATCTTAGTTATTCCCCGCTCAACTATATATAATCGTCTATTTTCTTTATTTAGCTAGAATTCATCTGCAGGTCAGTTAGGGAACCAAGCCTATATTTTGGTGGATTGCAGGTTAGTAATTTGAATCATCAATGCACTAAAAATTGCATAGCTTTAGATATTGCTGTTGATTAAACCTAGAAAATAGGTTTGAAATATTGTAAAGGATAATGGTAAATGATAGGCAAACTAATAAACATGTAATTACTGGTATAAGGTGATTATTGTCATAAAACACTAGATAGCCTATGATTTTAATATGTGTAATACAAGTCTAGTTTGTGAGAATCATGGCATTTTGCAGAAAAGAAGATAAATATACAATAATATTCTGTTCTTAAAATATTTTTTTAAAAATTCCCATTTATTCATAGGTTGTGTGTGTGGGTGATTTCTTCCAATTACCACCCGTCCCAAATGACTTATACAGGGATCCTGGAGATCATGCGTTCACTTCAGATGTATGGACAAAGACGATCACACACATCATAACACTTAAAACAGTAATTCGTCAGAGTGATGAGGACTTGATCCTAGCCATCAATGAGTTAGAGCGGGGTGTTCCAAGTCACCAAACAAACCAGTTGATACTTGCCTTAGAGAGACCTTCGACAAGAAGCAGTCCCTGTTTTCTATTTGGTACAAATTTTGAAGTGGATTGTTTCAACATGACAGAATTGCACAAAATGCCAGGAGAACCAACAAGTTACTGTGCTGATGAAGAAGGGGAGCAGAGATATCTAAGAAAGATCATCGCAAATAAACTTCTTTTACTTAAAGAAGGTGCCCCAGTCATGCTGATTAGAAATCTCTCCGACTCTCTAGTTAATGGGTTACTGGGAACTGTGCTAAGGTTAGAGGAAGATGGTCCAACTATGAAATTTGAAGACAAAATAATTAAACTAAACAAGGTTACATTTAGTGTATTTGACCCTGCACAGTGTGCAACAATAGCACAGAGAAAACAATTTCCTATTGCTCTGGCTTTTGCCATGACTGTTCATAAGTCCCAAGGACTAACTTTACCTAATGTAGTTGTGGATTGCAAAAATATTTTCCAAGCAGGTCAGATGGGTGTGGCAGTTGGGCGTTCTACAGACCGTGGAGGGCTCTGTGTGAGGAACTACGATCCAAAGTGCTGCAAACAGCACCCTCAGGCTGTGAATGATTACTGTTCATCCTTGGGGGTTGTTGCCATAGGAGATCTATCTTGCTGCCAAAAAGTATGTTGATAACGATTTTGTATATAGCATGCTTTTACTTATGTAAAGAAAAATTATTTATGCTATCAACTACCGGTAAATGCATTACTCATTTACAGTGTATTAAACAATTTTTTACATGTAGTTTAAAACTGATATATTGTTATAAACTAAAAAGTTAACAATTCATTATTGTTAAGGTGTTTATTTTTATTAGGTGTTCGAAGATGGCATATTTGAAGAAGACTTCTTTGATACCAGTGAGCATGGTGAGATACATGTATATGTGGCAGAAAATTCAGATGAGTCTGACTTTGAGGAGGATGACATGAAAATGATAGAAGAGCTAGAAAGGGTTCGCATCATGCTTTTGTCTTCATTTTCTAAACTAGCTTTATCTGAGTTAAATCTAGTCTGACAACAATGTCTACCTTTTGAAATATAATTTATAATAAGTAACAGAGGCAAACACGTGGAATATTTCTCAATCACAAGAAATATTTAGAATGACAGGAATATTTTAAACTGTGTACATATTAATGGCATGTAGCATAACTATTTGAAAGTTAAAAAATCTCAGTGTATGATAAAAGAAATATAAAGATCCTTAAGAAAAAGCATGTTTTTGTTCATACAGTTTTGTATTGATTTGATTCAGATATCTGTGACATATTTGCATGACATACAATGTATTTAACTTTCAGGCTGAGAACTCAAGGCCAGAAGGAATGGATCATCAGAAAGCAAGACATCTTCTGACTGAATTAAGGGTGCAGAATCCACTATCAGATAATCAAAAAACACTGAATTCCGATATTATTTACTTTGAGATACACTTTGATCAGTTTTTGGACTTTGTTCAAGTTTTAACTCAAAAGATTGAATCTATGAAGAGTGAACATTGCAGTTCTTCACAGTCTGTGAAAAACTGGACTTCATTTTATTCCAGCTATCATTCGTTTCTGCAGTCCAAAGAATACAATTCTTTATGCAAATCTCTATTCTCAAGTCGAAGTGTTAATGACTTATTCTGCGGAAGTGTTGCTACAGCAATTCGAAAAAATATTGTAGCGTCGCAGACAGAGCAAGAGCCAGAGCAGCCAATGAAAACCTGTGATACATTTATATCTGACTTTGCACATGGCAAGATACGTTATGTTGGTGGCCGTGCTGTAGCGAAATTGAAGTACCATAATACTAACTTGGTGCGAAATGATCTTAGAAATTATGGGAAAATTTTGAACCAGCAAGCGAAAGTAAAGGTGGAGGTGCTTCAATCTATCATCGTCTCACAAGCAGATGTTGAATGCTCCACGAAATTTCCACAAAGTATAATTGATGTCAAAAGGAAACAAAATCTGTCTTGTGGTCTAACAAATATTTCAGATGGAGCATTCCAATTCTTTTTAGAATTGGAAAAGACTCGAATTCCGTTGTATAGTGAACATGAACTTAAGTACCATGGACAAAATGTTTTGCAGCATATTCAGGCAACAATAGTAGAAGACAGAGATTTGTTCAATTCATGGACCAATATATTTTCTAATCTACAGACTAGATTGTTTACCATGAATGCAGACTTGGACACTTGTTCTCTTATATTGTCAGACATAGTTGATGGAGCAACAGCAATTACCTGTTTATTTAAAGACATTGTGAATTCTTACCTGAGAGTGACAGACTCTGAATATAGAAAGAAACTTTTAGAAGAAGTTGGACAAAAGAAATCTATGGAGCACAGAAAAAAAGTTTTAACTAAAGGTAAAGCAAAATCCTCAGCAGCAAATACTAACATTTCCATTCATGACTTACTTGGAGCAACCAACAGGGAAGCATATCACTTAAAACTTAAAGCAGCTTTGATTGAAAATTCTGGCTTGTTGAACATTTTTAAAAAGAAAGAACTGTTAATCTTGGGAAAGTTTTACAACACTAAGCTTAAACAAGCTGACAAGAAGGAAGTTCAGTGTGATATTCTAAGAAACACTATTTTGAATTGTGACAAGATGCCAAATCCAGATATTCAGTTGAATCTGTCGGATCGTCAGGGTTCATCTATTAATTAGGATCATTCAATGTAAGGTAAAATCATACTATAAATTTACTGCAGCTTTTGAAATAAAATTTGAAATCAAATGTTGATCAAGACTAAACTTAATTTTATTTATTTACACATTTGTTATGATTGTTTTTGGTTTTCTTTAATGTTCAGATTTTTGCAAAGCTGTTTGAATGGAAGTGCTGATCCTCCATGGGAACCTGCTTTCCTTCTTGCAGCATTGGATTTCTTGGAAACCAAATTCTGACATAGGGTTATACTGTTTGTAGCACTACAGTATTGTAGATAATTTGGATTGCTTCCGGCACCATGATGGAGTCCCCTTTGCTGAGAAAAGATGTTTTCAACAATGTCGCTGTTCACAAATCCTGGTGTAAGTATGTACTTAATGTCATTCACAACAATTCTACATAAACTCTGAAATCCATAAAGAAGGAATTTCAAGTCCTCTCTAGTCTCATGTGACATTAAATGCTTAACATCTGAAGTATCTTTTTCCCACTTAAGGAAGAAGAGGAGAGCACTGGAAAGCTGTTGTAGACGTTCATCTTGAAGGTCTGCGATGGGACGTCTGTCGTGGAAGACATTTATCAAAAGACTAGTCTGTTCCAATAATTTGATGGGCCCATCACAGCGGGATGCAGCAAGAGTACTGTCCCCCAAACTTTCCTTGAACTGTCGCATGAGATGCAGCATGTCTGAGTTGAGGCATTCCTCGGCGAGATGATTCCTCATTTTTTCTGCTTGGTTTGGATGCAGATGTTGAGAGGTAAGTTTGTGATGGATAGAGAGACCATGCTTTTTATCCCATTCATAGGCATCAATGAAGGTTTTCCATGTTGTTTCACATCCATCAATGTTGAGAAGTCGAGAGTGCCACTGGCATGTACGACTGCTCAGAATGTTATTTCTAATTTTTTTAAACAAATGTGATGGATCTGCAATGAAGATTACTGGATGGGTATTACAGAAAGGATTAAAGCCAGCCATATCAGATGAAGGTGATGGAAAATGCATTTTGATGAACGATCTGTTGTTAGATGCTCCATCCAAGGAGGTGTAAATAATATGAAACCCCCATTGTTCAAGAGCTTGCACTACATCCCAGAACATTGTATAGATTTGTGGTGCATTGGCTTGGGTAGTGGGATAGTGAGCAACAAGGAAGCGGAAACCTGTCAGACCGTGGAAAATGAATTGAATGACATGGTTTGCCAACAGGTATTTGGAGGACTGCATTCTGTTGCCCTCAACACCTAAGTCAGGCATTCCTATCAATTTGCGGGACCCACCATGATGGTCTATTTGGATGTCTTCCTGAATGGCCATTTCATCAAGAATAAGGCCTCCATAATAGCCCTCTTGAGGAATTCCATCATTTTTGGCCTGCATGAACATCCACTGTAGCATGTCGTTATTGACTCCAGATGTTTGATATACAGAGTTTTTGTATTTTGATAATGTGTTTACACAAGGTAGAATAAGTTTTTTACTAAAGCAGAGTTGCTCATAGGCCCTGGGACTTCTTGTCCAAATAGATAATGCTAATTGCATAATGTCAAAATCCCATTTTCTTGATGTAGTATTACTGACACTAGAATTGATAAGTTGAGATTTTATAAGTGCAAGTTGTCCTTCTCCTAAATAGGGTGCCACCTGCTGAAGATACTGCAGTATTTCAGTTGGAGAGTTGGGAACGTGGTTGGTGGATGTGGATGGTGGAGGAGGCGGAGGAGGGGAAGGAGATGAACTTTCTGTTGACTGTACCAGACGTTCAGATTTTGTAGCAGTAGATTTAACGCTACGTAGACTTTTGCAGTGGTGACATGTCACAGTTTCCCTTTTGGAATTCAATGGCAACACTTTCATGCACTGTGAAGAGTATGCAGTACTTTTATGGTGAGAATTTGTTTGTAGAATGACATTTTCCTTGTTATGTACTGAGATTTTTTCTGCGTCTAAGCCCTCACAAAAGCGAAAAGAGTTTAGTAAACAGAATAATGAGTTCACTTTGAGGAAAGTAAATTCTATTTTGTCATGTTTAATTCTTTGTATTTTATTCCCAACAGATATCTGAAATGACCCATCAACATTGATCAACACTTCCATCAGAATTTTATGACCATTGCAAGATAAGGAAGTATCTTTCGCAAAAACAACGGAAGAGGATGAGTTCCTTATCAGAAAAAAATCATCTGGAATACACTTGTAGATGTCTTGCAAATTTGCAGGAGTATCAACATCACATCTTGGAGCTAATCCTGTATACACAAAAATTTTTTGAGTCCAGTTTCCCTTTTTACGGACTTTTTCTCTTTTTACACCCTTGAAAGTGTTTGAAACAAGTCGCCCAATATATCTATTTACATCTGTTTTTAGGTCAAAATATTGACTGAAATTCACTGCGACATCTTCTACTGGTACATATGAATCTTTGTTTTCAATGTAGTGCTGATGCAACCTGCATGTATAAAATTAATGGGTCAGAATACTTTGATATATTTGTATAATAAGTAAAATTATGTTTATGTTTGTACTTTTATCAAAAACTGCATTCAGTTGTGTATTTAAAGAATTAAAACCAGTTACAAATTAAACATTTTATTCAGATCAGCATTATACTTCTAGGAATTAGAAAAGAAGTCATGTATGTTCATGTGTTTAGATAGATATTTCTAGTCCTCTGTCAGTTTGTGGAAATCTGTATTTAGTAAATGAAGAACCTTGTCCCTTTAAAAATACTAGAAGGTATTGCAGGAAAAATAAGGCCATTCCAAGTATTTACTAGGTTTAGAGTCCAGGGGCGGATTGGTATTGAGGTTAATAACTTTGAAAACAAACACACACTAAAAATGTAAAAATACAAGTATTTGAAACACTATTTACTGTTTTGGGATTGGCATAATTTTTTAAAAAGTTTTTTAAATTAAATTATTTTTATAAATTAGTATTTTTATTTTAATGCAAGGAAATTTCTCCAATCTACAAGTATTCATTTAATGATGATGATATGGAACAATAATAGGTGTTTCAAGCCTTGCAGAGGATTTTGGTTTTATTATATTTTGTAAACCATGCAGCAACTTGACCAATATTATCTGGCATCCATGTCATGTATTAATTTCAAATTTCTGAAGTTACTACATGTATTGCTCTCAGGGGGAGAGTTTTTTTTTATTTGATTGTTGTTTAACATCCCTCTCAAGAATTATTCAATCATATGGAGACACCACTACTTGCAAGTGGAGAGCTGCAAATTTTGTCCTATACTCAGCAATCGGGCCATTGAGCAGGGAGGGATCTTTATCTTGCCAACACCTACTGCGACAGGACCTTGGTTTATACAGTCTCATCTGAAGGACCTGTCCCTACTCTAACCACTGGGTCACTCGGGCTACCAGGGGTAGGGTTAATGATTTGATTATGTATTTTTTCTTTTGAAGGGGGGGGGGGGGTTATGATTAGGTTGACATGAATCTCAAATTAGCAATTGTGACCCAAGAAAATCTTGTTTTTAAATTTTATAGATGTTAACAACAAAAAAAAAAAACATGCATTTACTTGCATAATAATTACTTTATTTACAAACTGGATCCTAGTCTTGGGTAAAATGCTTCAATGATTTTTGTTAGAAACATTTATAAAATGTAGGATCATAATGGATGCTCTCAAGCTCTGCTGCTGTAGTTAGTTATTAAGACCCAGGTGTCATTAAGCTCCTTGTATTGCCAAGAAATATACTATTGCCAAGAAATATACTTCGAAGAAGTCAGACATTAATATTTTTCATATTGTCTTTGGTTTAGAAGTATGTTTATTCTGTTCAACATTAAGTATTTATTTTCATAATGAAAAATTGCCAGGTCCCTGTGAATCAATGTTAAATTACAATGTTTTATGAGATTAGGATCAACAGTTGACTTGATTAAACCTGTTGGCTCATATATGAATAATTCTCTGTTGTGGAGATTGAATTCTTATGATTATGAACAAGGATGATATAAAAGTCACTCCCCAGTCAGGGACGTAGCAACAGGGGAATGGGGGCAGGGGGCCTGGCCCCCCACTTTTTCCCCAACATTACCTTTACTATTGAAAATGTTCATTGAAAGGTTCTTCCCCCCCCCCCCACTTCTTACCACAGTATAGTGATATGAAGGAAAATGTAGATTGTATGAAAAAAAAATGGAATTGAAAGGAAGTAGGCCTTGAAAAATGTTGGCCACTACCCCCAATCCCCCCCCCCCACCACCACGAAATAGGATTTTGGAGTTTGAGCAGTTGGGGTTCTTTTTATTTGCTTGTCAACATTTACAGGTTAGTGAAAAAAATTTCACTGGTTGCCGATGCTACGTGCCTCCTGCCAGGAACTTAACATAATCAATATTTTCCCCTAGTTTTATCAGTGTTTATGTCACATATATATGATTTCTTCTAGGCCTATCCCTTTAAAAAAATCTGTCTTGTATCCTGCACCATGAAAATATTTTTTTAATTTTTCTTATTTGGATTTTTTTTTAAAAAAGAAAACAGTTTGATGTCAGGTATCTGTGTAACTTTTTTTTTTATTTCTGCTATGATGAGACGATTAGTGTATAATATTACATCAATACATTGTGAATTATTAAAGAAACGTGAATATTTTTAAATATGGTGTGATAAAAGCCATAATTACCAGTAAAAATGATCAACTTCCATAATTTCATTTCGTAAGTAACTATTTCGATTTATGAATTTAAACCTGCCGCCTTTTGAATATGTATATTGGCATTATATTTGGAAAAAGAATTGACCAATCAGAAAAGGGATTGCCCGAAGAATGTGTGATGATGTAAACTTCCGGCCCCCTTTGGCGATTTTTCGCATATCTGAAGCAGTAGATAGCAAACGAGGAGAGATTTTAATTAATTGCAAACGAAATGTGCTGATTTGGTTGAATAGGTCATAAGTATAGATGTCGAAGGACCTGCCGCTACACGGAGAGGATCGCAAAATTATCTTGTCATTCCGTTTCAAGCGAAAAATCGTGCTGATGTGGCTGGCCTAGAAAAATTCAAGATGGCGCGTTGGGTACCTTGTTTATTATAAGGTAAGGGTATATCATACCTGGATATTACTACGTATTCTTTCTGGAGTAACACTCTTTGGAATTACAATAATACCTCTTTGAATGAGATTTCGAAGTAAAACCTGTAAAGGAAGATATGAAATAAAAACAATATAATCCAAAACAAAACATACGTTGATATTAAAGAACGTTTACTTCAACATCCATGATTGTCTTAATCCTTTTTAAATGTACCTGTGCAGGGGTTTTTCCATACTTCTTGGCTATTTTCTTAATGATAGGATCTTCTAGAGCAACCGGTTCATCTGCTTTTTTACTAAAAAAAATATAGTATTAATTCTCATATATTGGGGGTTATCAAAAAGCTCCTGGAGTGAGGCTATAAAATTAGTACTTTGTAGTCTGAGCTTACAAAATTTTTATGGAACATAAAACAATAAAAAATAAAGAAATGTTGAAAATTTTAGCCTGATACGTTAATTATTTCCCAAATGATTATAAAATAAAAACGACATTATGTCAACGCCCGGCGCCGTCGCCGTATTATGACGCCCGACAACGTCATTGTTTTTCAATTTCTGCTTCTTCTACCTCGAACACTTATTTTGATGAGATTCACTGGAGCTGAGGCAGGATTCAATCCGTCTTGTTTATATGATTTTAAAATGTCATGAGCAGCGGCTTTAAATGCATATAATATTGCAAATGAATTTATACAATGGGACAGATCCTTGTTTGATTGTGCCAGCATATTTTGCTTTTTGGAGTTCAGTATCTACAACACATGATCAACGTCATTTTTTCACGTGATTGATTTTTCACACCTTGACTACAAATCGACATTAACTGTACATTCCTTTTCTCTCTGAATCTATTTGTCATTAAAAACAAATACTCTGGAGATATATTATTTCTCCGTAGTCAGTTTAAACGTTTCCTAGGTCTATGCCATTTTTTTCAGGGACAAAACTTTATAAAATGTTGGAAAAGAATACCCCTCCCCTCTTTTGACGTCATTTTCAAGCAATATTTGGGTACTCCATGTAAAATTTATGATGAAATTTCATGGAACTTCCAGAATGAGGTAAAAATTCCATATTTTATGGAACAGTAGTGTCCCAACACATACCTGAATTAACGGGATTTTTGGATGTCAAATGTTCATATCAAAATAGTTTTTCTTAGTTACACTTAGATCGAAAAAACGTCGTTTTCGAGGTTGCGCCGCTTGGACATATCATTGCTTACAAAAACATTACTAATTTATTAAAAAAAAAATCAATTATTTGTAATTTATTCTATAGATAGAAAATATGATGCTCACTAGATATTTCAAAATTCATTGATGTACCTAAAGTGGTTTTAATTTCATGGCGGTAGTCCACGAACTTTTTGAAACCCCCTCGTAGAAGACTTGTCTTGGGATTTTATTTCTTATCTCTTTTTGAATTTATTGAAAATAGAAAAAAGGGATATCAATCGAATGTGAAATACATGTAGACACGTGTATAGCCATAATATATATTTTTGATAAATTATCAATATTTTTTATATGTTTCAGACTCAGAACAGTTTAAAACAACTCAACTCGTACACTCTAATAAGTTTTCTTAATTTAATAATCTTCAAAGATTTCCGTTATTAAATTAGACATGTAAGTGTCAATTTTAACTAATAACCATGGATACATCCTGTGTTTGGAACCATACGTTTTTAAATAAATGTAGCCGTCTTGGATTACTTTTTTGGCAAGGAAAGAAAAAACTTGCAAATTCGAAAAAAACTTATGGTAATTTTGAAGGTGAATGTTTTATTCAAATCTGCCCAATGTGATGCAATGTCTTTATGCAAGATATTTGAAATCAAAATAATTTGTGTAGCTTGCTTTTTTTAGTATAATAAAAAAGGAATAAATTATAATCTTCATTAAAAGGTGTTTTTTCGGCAATGGAACATTTATCATTATATCTTTTATTCTTTTCATTCTTTTAATCAAAGTATTAAAAACTCAGTATATCAACAATATTCATAAATGTTTTGATTTAAACAAAATATTTGTAATACTCACAAACGTTCTGGCCTTCCCGGAGATCCTATAGGAGCGTAGGCTGTTAATGTAACGCCAAGCTTCTTACAGGCCTCAAACAACTCTTTCTGTGGCCAATATATGTGGCATTCCACCTGTGAAGGAAAAGTAAAACATTTAAGAAACAGAAATTTTATCAAAAAAATGTAGAACCTCTTTTATTTGAACAAACAAATTGCTTTAGAGGTTTATTACTGAGTATTAGGGTTGATTAAAGGTTAATTAAATCACATATAATATAAAACAAAGTGAATGCGCTAACTAACTTGGTTTGTTACAGGTTTGTGTTTCGCCACCTTGCAGATTCTTTCAACTTGTGAGATACTGAAGTTAGACACTCCAATAGATTTAGTCAATCCGAGGTCTACAAGTTCCTCCATGGCCTGTAAAACGTGCGATATTTCGTTAATAATTTTATATGACAAAATCATAAGCAATTTATTTTTTCATGCTGTGTCAATTTAATAAGTTATTAACGCAGGACGATTTCTTTGCCATTCATTTAACCAAAAGGTGGCTAATTGAGGTTTACTGAAAGTTGACTAAAAGATAATTGAAAGGTGATGAAAAATTTATATAAGATGAATAATTGTTTACTGAATGTTGATTAAACGTTAATTGAAAGTTGACTAAAAGTTAACTGAAAGGTGATGAAATTTAACAAAAGATGACACAAAGTTTACTGAAAAGTTAACTAAAAGGTGACTAAACGTTAACTGAACGATGACTAAAAGATTCCTCAAAGGTTAACCGAAAGGGGACTCAGAGTTTACTGAATATAGTGACTTTAATTTTACTAAAAAGGTAATTAAAGCCAAGTGAAAACTGACTGAAATTTACTGCAAGGTAAACTGAGACCTGACTAAAGTTTACTAAAAGGTGACTCAAAATTTACTAAAAGATGACTCAAAGTTTACTGAAATGTGTCTGATTGACAGAACGTCATATATAATGTTGTACCTTCCATGTTCCCAGAAGGTCCCACTTGTCTGCAGCCTTCCAGCCTCCGGCTTCGTTTAGTGGAAAAACATTGTTGTCGTTACCATCATACTACAATACATTAATTCAAGCCAACATTAGGTATTTGATAAATTAAGAAGCAGAAAGAATAAACAATAGATTATTATTATTATCCATTTTAAATCTTATCTTCTTTTGTACTTACCACTAAAGGTATAGGGAGATGAATCAGGTACAAATCTAAATATGATAACTGTAGTTTCTTCAGGCTTATTTCAATGGATCTCTTCACCAGTTTTGGGTCCATGTGAATCATTGGAAGCTGATATAAAAAAAATCTTTGTTATACAAACACAAAAATACATGTTTAAGGGGAATACTTCTGTTTCTTCCATTTTGAAACACCCTGTCCAAACAATGTACAGCATGATATATTTTTTTAATACATAGATTCCTTAATATTTCCAATTTAATAATATACCTATTGATTGCATTTAAAAATTTTACTTAAATATAAAAATCATTCTGGTAACTAGTATATAAATAGCGAAAACCTTTACAAAACTTTAAGTTGTATAGCATTCATTCATGAAATATACATTCATTTTGTTCTTAGATACCTTTGTAACGATAAACAATTCCTCTCTTTTCACTTTTCCACTCTTAATATACTCCTGAAGAACCTCTCCTATTGCATCTTCATTCATGTAATTATAGGCCGTGTCAATATGTCTGTACCCGGCATCCAAAGCAGCCCGTACAGCTGCCTTAACCTCATCTTTTGGACTCTGAAAAAAGGTTTAATATTGGGTAATATTAGTTACATAGTCTTTTAGTGACAGGGTATGGGATGATACCTGGTTAGTAAATTTCATACCTGGCGAGGCGGAGCCGAGTCAGGTATGAAATTTACTAACCAGGTATCATCCCATACCCTGTCACTAAAAGACTATGTAACGAATTTACCCCACCGATGAAACATTTACGTTTTATCTGTGGTTTATAAATGGTTTTCTCTGCTAAATGCTTTATCGGGCTTATACTGTGCCTATTATGACGTCACGTTTGTGTTTGTGACGTAATACATCGACCGGGTATGGATTTTACTGACCGGGTATGGATTTACAACTGACCGGGTATAAGTAATCCACTGCCTTCACGTGACAGACTTCAACCAATCGTAAGCCAGGATTTCACGGAAAAATCAACAGAGGTGGGGTAAATTTCATTTCTGGTATTTTCATACTCCTATGATGTCATAGATTATCACAAAATCTGTAAGTAATTTAAATACACACCCAAAGAAAATGTATCTTTTGGACGAATGCCTTTCAATAAGTGTAACATAAAATATTTTTAGCAAAACAATATAAAATTTGAATAATTTCATTTTTTTTATCAATGATCAATCTGTTCGAAAAAATGCCAACGGCAATAACTCCTTCTGATGTATTTTCATTTAATATTTTTCTTTTTTGTAATTCTGATGTAAAATGTTTGCCCTGTTATTCAAACTATAAACTTTTTTTTATGAAGAAACAATTATTTTTTAACTTCTCGCATCAGAATAATGTATTTGAACCCGTTTTAAAAAAAAAATTACTGCATTTTTAATAAAAATATGGGATTTTTAAATATCGGCATATGCTTCTGTTTACCTATGTCTATGGGTTAAGAAACATAGGAACCCTCTTTATACGAGGGTCATTCAGTAAGCATTGGCGTCGGAAGCATACTGAAAGTGGGGGGCTAAGTGTAAAAAAAAATCTTTTTAGAAGTACCTTCTAAAAAAACCTGACACGCAAAAAAAAAAAGTATAATGTCCATTTCCCAAACACGAAAATCCTATTTCGGGGATGGGTGTGGGTGGGTAGGTTCGAACTTCAGTACCAATATTTTTTCCAAACACCACCACTTTCCCCTTTTTTAACCTAACACGTACCTGTAGAAAGTGGGCGGCTAAATTTAAACCTAAAGATATGTTCAAGGTCTATACTAATTATATATTTGGAAAAAAAGTGGGGAGATAAGCCCCCCCCCCCCCCTAGCCCCCCCCCCCGGTTCCGACGCCTATGTTAAGTAATGCAACTTATGGTTTCCGTAAGAAATGCATAGTACTTTTAGATTTTCTTTTCACGGTCTATAAGTTCCATTCACCCTCTCTCACGGTGAAAATGGTGAAAGATCTCCTTAAATCTTCTAAGAATTGTGACAAGAGAAAATGGCTTAGAAAATGCAGCAGATCTAGAAGACCCGTTATTGTAAGAAGATGCCAGAGTTCAAAGCATTGAATATCAGCATTTTCTTTGACTCTAGAGGTGCGGTCGTTCAAATTCCTGTACCCAAAGGAAGAACCGTTAATGGCTTGTTTTACAAAAATAGAATATTGAACAAAGTGAAACATATCTTCCGCAAAAGACGCCCAAAGACAGTCCTTTGTGGAATTTACCTGTTGCATGACAATGCTGTCGCAGACAAACATAAAGAGGTAAAAGCGTTTCTGGGGAATGAAAGAGTTACAGAGTTGCAACACCCGCCATATTCGCCAGATCTAAGTCCATGCGAATTTTTTTTCTTTCCTGACGCTACGGCTCCAGATCGGCCATTGGCAGTGCCGTCTATCAGTGCCTTTTAGGTATACATAAAGACGAGTATGCAGAGGCTTTTTGGTCTTGGATAAAAAGACTTGAAAAGTGTATTAAAGTGAATGTGGAATATTTCGAAGGATTGATGTAATAAATTATTTGAATTTAAGGTTGCGTCATATTTTTTATACCCAGTTGTATTACTTAATGAATGACCCTCGTATTATAGCTATATTTATTGAAAATAGATGTAGTTTCTCTACTTTTAACCCAGAGAATTGTGAGTATTGAAAACCCTTAACAAAAAAGGATTGTTTTGGGATAAGTATTCGATTTGATGATACATGTAAATGGTATGGAGTGAATTTCCGTTTTCCAGCACATTTTTCTACTCCTTAATCTCTATCTCACAACAATAATGTTAACACTTATGTGCTCTTAAATACTGAAACTGATGAACAATTCGGTTCATGTGAACCTAAAGCACATTTGCAGCCCTGTTCTGCAGCATGTTAAATAATAAAGAGGGTGTGTGTGTGTGAGTATAGAGCATTTATTACAAATGCCAAATAAGATTACAGATTTTACAATTTCAGAATGCAGCAGAAGGTGGGGCCCAAAAAATATCCCATAAGAGGGACAATGAACTTACAGAGAAGGGTCCCTCGAAGGGTGTTCGATTTGATGATAAATGGTATGGAGTTAATATCCGTTTTCCAGCACATTTTTCTACTCCTTAATCTTTATCTCACAACAATAATGTTAACACTTATGTACAAGAGTCTGCAGGTCACGTTCTTGTAACCTGATAAGAAAACTACCTATTCGTTATAAATAAAGGATCAAGCATATAAAGCCAACTTTACTGATAATAAATACGAACCTGCCATGTGCCCAGTCCGATAAAAGGCATTTCCTTCCCATTATTTAGTTTCACTGCCATGTTCATTCCAGCCATCCTTTTCTGCTACCCGCTTCTCAATGCAGGTCAGATTTATATCTGTTAGATGTCCTAAAAAAAGGTCTGCCCTCTTATCGCGCATTTCTTCAATAATCAATATTAAAACAGAGTACACAAGAAGGTCAAAAATTATTACAAGCGTTCGTTTAAAAGCACAAAAGTGCAAATAGTTTTTTAAAATAAGAGAAGTATATGGACATAGTGAACAGTACTCAAGCTCCTAGTCCATTAACCATTACAAATTTTGGAGAAAGGAAGGCACGGAGCTCTAAAACATCAGAAATGGGACAAGGTGCGCAACAGAAAAATCCGTCGACAATTCAGTGTGTAAATAATGGCCTAAAAATAAGGTTAAACATAAGTAAGCATTTGAATGAATGATAGATTGCATTTGCTAACAAGGTCATTGTACTGACCAATAAACTCACGAAATTATCAGTTTAAACGATACGGTTGATATTCTTGATTCATCAACTTTTTGTCGATAACTTACCTGGTTTTAGAAATTGCTCAGACGTAGAACAAGCTCTTGTGTATCAAATCAACCGAGAGATATTCACCCCATATACATCTGATAAGAATACTAGTACTGAATATATTCCTACATAGGGAAAGAGAGTAGACGATTGAAAAGAAACATGGAGATAACCAACAGCAAGAACAGTAAGAGTCATCACTATCAGAAATTTTGTTGTTTAATGTCCATTCTAGCAAACTATCCAAGTATGAAACATATGTGTAAGAACAACAATCACCCTGTCCTAAATCCCTCCCTTCCAACCTTCACCAACTCCTGACAAATATTCCTTCCGGAGTGGTTCTTCTTATTTTATTCTTGCAGAAAAATAGTTTAAACAGAGAAGGTGTCCCTCTTAATTAAGGAGGATCTCTACACCTATGAAGTATAACTGATTTTTGTTGCATGCATTTGTTACTAATAATGGAGTCAATATCCGATCAAATAAGGTTCCAAAGTATTTCACTTTATTTTTAAGAAATATTTAAAATATTTTATTTATTTTGTTAAAACCCATCCTTTCTATATTTTTAAAAGCCCGGTGCTTTAAATTTCTCTTCAAAGTTTAATGCTATAAAATATTGAAATAATAACCAACAAAGTTATAAATAAAATCTACATATTAATTTTTATTTCAATTTACAAAAATAGACAAAAGAAAAATTTAAACAGCATTTTCTTGAGAAGATCCCACATCTTCTCCAATATCTGAAAAGATATATAATATCAAAGGGTAAAAACAATGAAAAAAAGAAATTGAACAAAATTGAAAAACTGTCAAAAATTTCAAATTAACGTCCCTCTAGAGAATTTTTCACTCTTATGGAGACGCCACCACATGCCCGTGGACAGCTGTGTGGCAACGCACTTTGAAAAAATTATGCACTTTGAAAAAAATTTTCAAAGTGCGTTAAATTTGGGACCAACTCAACGCACTTTAAATAAAAAAAAATTTCAAAGTGCGTTAAGAGTTTACATCAATATATTTTACCATGGAGACACTTAACGCACTTTGAAAAAAATTAGAATTTTGATTTTAATAATGGAAAGCATGGATTTTTTACTTATCTATCGAAAAACTTATGAATTGATTTACTACCATCGAGAAGAGCAGAAGACGGGTAAAAAATCCTCTCAGCTCATTACTCTTCATCTTTCCATTATACAAGCGTCGCTAACAAATAAAACGGGGAAGGGGAATAATAAACCAAAAAAGGGTTAGCCACATTTTCAATGCCTATATGATGTATATCTTTCAAAATACGTAGGGGGCTTAGCCCCCTCCCTTTGCCCGGCCTTCGCCCGGTTTTGATGCCTATGCTTTTCCCTTAACATGGATATATGTCTTTAAATAATTCGTATGGTGTTGAAAATTTCAATGAATGAGTTAACTTTAAACAGATGAAAGCTAGAAATTTTAAGTACAGTAAAACGTAAAAGAGAGAAAGAATTTTCATTGTTTTGAAAATCATATTGACCCCTTTTTTCTGTAGAAAATTGCGATGCTTTATTACTTTAAGTTGTTCCCTTTTAACCACCTCCTTTGCATCTCTAATTTTTAACAAGAGGCCCAGGGGCCACAGCGCTCACCTGAGCACATCAGGCTTGAATTTACTCCACCACCCCTCCCCCCAGTTCATCATTTGAACAAACTAGAATCTACACTACCTGAGGATGATTCCATATAAATATCACTAATCATAGCTTTGAAGTACTTGAAAAGAAGATTTTAAAAGGTTTCCCTATATATCCCTATGTAAAACTTGGGTCGGCCATTTTGGCCCCACCCTAGCCCCGGGGGTCATGATTTGAACAAATTTGAATCTACACTACCTGAGGATGATTCCACATGAGTTTCATCTTTCCTGGCCCAGTGGTTCTTGAGAAGAAGATTTTTAAAGATTTTTCTTATATATTCCTATGTAAAACTTGGGTCGGCCATTTTGGCCCCACCCTTGCCCCGGGGGTCATGATTTGAACAAACTGTGAATCTACACTACCTGAGGATGCTTCCACATGAGTTTCATCTTTCCTGGCCCAGCGGTTCTGGAGAAGAAGATTTTTTTAAAATGCCATTAATTTTTAACTAATTCATGATTATCTCCCTTGGAAAAGGTTGTGGCCCTTCATTTGAAAAAAACTTTAATCCCCTTCAACCAAGGATACTTTGTGCCAAGTTTGGTTGAAATTGACCCAGTGGTTCTTGAGAAGAAGATGAAAATGTGAAAAGTTTACGAAAACGACGACGACAACGACGACGACGACGATAGACAACGGACAAATTTTGATCAGAAAAGCTCACTTGAGCCTTCGGCTCAGGTGAGCTAAAAAGAATTAAACGAATCGAAATAATGATAAAAAAAATCATCTCTCCATATTTTGTTAAAAGACCCATATCCTATTTATAACATTTACAAGAGGCCCATGGCCACATCGCTCACCTGAGCACCAAGGGTAGGAATAGTATAAAATGGCTTTTTATTGTAAAGTTTAAATCCAAAAGTAGTCCCATGACCAATCATGGATTTGCTATTTTTTAGAAAATGATTGAGAAGAAGATTTTTAAAGAATTTTCCTATATATTTCTATGTAAAACTTTGGTCGGCCATTTTAGCCCCGCCCTACCCCCGGGGGTCATGATTTGAAAAAAATTGAATCTACACTACCTGAACATGCTTCCATATAAATATGATGAATAATGGCTTTGTCATTCTTGAGAAGAAGATTTTTAAAGAATTTTCCTATATATCTCTATGTAAAACCTTGGTCGGCCATTTTGGCCCCGCCCTACCCCCGGGGGTCATGATTTGAACAAACTTGAATCTACACTACCTGAGCATGTTTCCATATAAATATGATGAATTATGGCTTTGTCATTCTTGAGAAGAAGATTTTTAAAGAATTTTCCTATATATTTCTATGTAAAACTTTGGTCGGCCATTTTGGCCACGCCCTACCCCCGGGGGTCATGATTTGAACAAATTTGAATCTACACAACCTGAGCATGCTTCCATATAAATATGATTAATTATGGCTTTGTCATTCTTGAGAAGAAGATTTTTAAAGAATTTTCCTATATATTTCTATGTAAAACTTTGGTCGGCCATTTTGGCCCCGCTCTACCCCCGGGGGTCATGATTTGAACAAAATTGAATCTACACTACCTGAACATGCTTCCATATAAATATGATGAATTATGGCTTTGTCATTCTTGAGAAGAAGATTTTTAAAGAATTTTCCTATATATTTCTATGTAAAAGTTTGGTCGGCCATTTTGGCCCCGCCCTACCCCGGGGGTCATGATTTGAACAAATTTGAATCTACACTACCTGAGGATGTTTCCCCATAAGTTTCATCTTTCCTGGCACAGTGGTTCTTGAGAAGAAGATTTTTAAAATATACCACTAAATTTTCATTAATTCCCAATTATCTCCCCTTGAATAAAAGCGTGGCCCTTCATTTGAACAAACTTGAATCCCCTTCACCCAAGGATACTTTGTGGCAAGTTTGGTTGAAATTGGCCCAGCGGTTCTTGAGAAGAAGTCGAAAATGTGAAAAGTTTACAGACAGACAGACGGACAGACGGACAGACAGACAGACAGACGGACGCCGGACAAAATGTGATCAGAAAAGCTCACTTGAGCCTTCGGCTCAGGTGAGCTAATAAAAAAAAAACTAAAATATTTAATACGTCAACATATCATGTCCTGAAGTGACCTTATCATAAAAAAAGTTAGCCAACCAGAATAAATTATTTATCATTACACTGAGTTACCAAAGCCACAGCAAGCAACGTATTCTACCTATAAAAACCGTAACACCGTAAAAGTTCTTGTAGGGGCGACACCAGGTGGATTAACATCTTATATTTCTACAGCTTATGGTGGATCAACAAGTGACCGTCAAATAGTTGAAAGAAGTAGGCTGTTGGAAATGTGCAATTCTGGAGATTCAATAATGGCGGACAAAGGTTTTAATGTGCAGGATATGTTTGTACACAGGAACATTCAAATAAATACACCAACATTTTTTCAAAAAGAAAAACAGAATGTCCTGTGCTACTGTGATTGAGGACAGAAAAATATCCAGCAAACGTGTGCACATTGAGAGGATCATTGGACTTGCAAAAACATTCAAAATTCTGACAGAGCCTATGAATAGCTCTGAAACAAAACTTTCTTCAGAAATAATCTATGTTTGTTTCATGTTGTGTAATTTTAAGAATTGCATAGTGCCATCTTATGCATAACTTGGTATTAAAAATGACATAATAAGAGAAAAAAGTCTTATTTCATTTTTCTTTATTGCAAGTACATTTACCATCATATGTCTTGAAAAAAGTTTTTTCCAACAGAGCAGACTTAAAAAAATCTTCATAGAATTCATTCAATTTTTTCTTCATCTCATCAATAAATTTATCATCCCTTTCTATTGCAAAGAACAAAAAGTCATTGAAAGTATACACAACAAATATACACTCATTTTTCTCTGCACAGTAAAGTTGTCCTTGGACCTGATAGTAATAGTCATGGGATTTATTCAAATAAAATTTACTCCCAGGCTGCTTAATATAAGAAACTGTTTTTGAGGAAATAAAACTGTTTCTAGCCACATATGGACACTTAACTTCAATCATGGTGTCATCGTCAATAATACCATCTGGGGTTGCTGCTAAATGAGGGGAGTCCAGACTGACACAAATTCCACTATCGTAAACTGTGCGTCCCGAAATTTCTTGGTACTTCTTCACAGCTTCTTTTTCGTATTTTCTTCCATGAAGAATAGGTTTGGCATTAATTTTTTGTGCCTTTGTTGTTAAGAAGTCAGCAAGTTTCACCTTATCAGTTCGATCAGTTGCTTTACATATTCTCCCGAATACTGAAGAATGAAGACGTTTACAACCTTCCTCAAACCAAAGGTCGTTGGCAGCTTGTGTAGCTGTTTTTATCATAACTTGACGTGCATTCTCCTCTGAAATTTCTGATACATTTAACAGTTTCAAATGATTTTCACTAAACGTGTCTTTTAGATAGTCATGGTCCAGGTTGTAAGCTTTCATGTTTACAGGCTCATACAGCTGAAAAATTGGGGTCTTACTAATATCTGGGTAATTCAAGCACACATTTCTAAAGTAAGACTGGTATCCCGGATTGCCTCTTAATTCAACTGGATGAGGGTCATAGTCATTATTGCATACTTCATCACAGCCTGGCATGTCCAACTGTCTTGCTTTCATAGGGCTTCCTTTATGGGGCTTAGCATGATGAAAAGTTTGTAACCTCTGTGTGCAGGTGAGTTCCGTTTTGTAAGTCCCATGCTTAACAAAATCTGCACATGAAAAAAGTACAGAACAGACATGCTTGCAATGTGCATCGGGTCCCATACCTGCCGCACATTCACACTGAGATTCTATAACACTTCTGTCTTTTCCTATCATAATGTCAACAACATATTTCACAGACTTCATCATTGAAGCTTTTACACTGCTTCTAACGAACCAATTTGAATCATGAAATGTCACCCTCACATACTGGATAAACCCATCGTTGTACATATCCCTTCCTTTCTTATCAGTTGTCTTAATAAACTTGGACAAGAAAGTGGAAATTTCTGCCTCGGTGCATCCTGGAAAGGTCTTGTCACCATGAAGGTCCTTGTAGAGTTGTGGATCTGGCGTCATCATCATAAATTCAGGTCCATAAACATCGGTCTTAGCACAATGTGCATTTCTTCTGTAGGCTTCAAGTCTGCAATAAAATAAGCCTATTTAATTTTTTTTCATGTATATTTTGAGTGAAACAGAGTGGCAACAATCAGGGAATAATAATACTGCTTCATAATAAAAATGTAGAGAAGTATTCTTATTTTACTGCAAGCACCAAGCAATATGACATCGATTTTAGAATTACCGAGGAAATTCAAGTTAAAAATCTAACACGCTAAGGTTGCAGATTATTTTAGAATTAGTCTCTTAAACCAGGTAATTCTGTTATTTACTGTCAATTTGACTTAATGTTAATCTTTTACACACCATTGATAATTATTTACCGTGTTATCAATAATGTTTACTTGGATTTGCATGAAAACATCGTATGTTTATTTACCTCTCCACAAGTTCCCACTTCCTTCCTGATTTCTTTGCTCCAAACTTTTCTAATTCGTTCTTAAGTTCGGGTATAGTCATATCACCACAATTAGATGCCATAGTAAGTAAAGGATAGTAACTGAAACGTGTGTGCTTTCCGATATCGTGTTCGAGAATGGATGCTGATTATCCATCTTCACAGGTTTTATCATTTTTGTAATGGACCGCATTTTCCTGTGGCGCCCCCTACCGATACAAGATAACATAACCGACTCCGGTTCCCCATTATTTGTAAGAATATTGATCAAGCCTGACATTTTTTCAAAGTGCGTTAATGTGGTCGATATCAACGCACTTTGAAAAGAAATTTAATTTTTTTCAAAGTGCGTTGGCCTGGTCCCAAATTTAACGCACTTTGAAATTTTCTTTAACTGCGTAATTTTTCGAAGTGCGTTGTAACACAGCTGCAAAGAACTGTATGCGGTATATTGCATATACTTGCCCCCACAAAAGTTACATTTTGAAAACTTCATGAAATGTGCTGAATTCAATAAATTGTATGAGAAATATAAATTAACAGAACATATTATAGTTTCAAAGCAGTTTATTCACAATTTTTGTTTTTATGACGTCACAAACTAGTCCAATTTTAGAAATTATTTCAGAAAGAGGACAAAATGGACAAAATTTCAACAATTTTAGCTTTTAAATTTATAGAGCGCATGTTTGTTCAGGATTAATATTTACATATTTCATTGATATTATCATTCTACACATTATATCAAAATATTGATCCTGAACACACATGCGCTCGGTGACTTTTACTCAAAATATCGACGAAATATGTACATTTTTCTGTAGAATTCATTAAAAACTGAAATTTACGTCATGTTTGTGACGTCATTACGTACATATGACGTCATTACTTATGAAAATATTCAGTGCTTTGAAGTCAGCATATATTCCCCTGTTTAAGAACTTAATTAAATATACCTCCATCAAAGTTTGATTTGGGGGGCAAATATTGGTTATTACCGAATAAAGTTCTTTTGTCCCATAGTCGGCACTCAAGGCCATTGAGCAGGGACCTTATTCACAAAGCCTCCGTAAACTTACCGGACCCGTAAACTTTGCGGAAACGACCCGCAGTCGAAAAATTCTTATTCACAAAGCCTCCGTAAATACCGCATCCGTAAACGTTGCGGAAACTCTCCGTAAATCATACGTTTTTTTACGGAAGGTTATGACTACCCGTAAAGATTCCGAAAATGAGCACTTGTTATAATATTTTCTAAGATTAGTTGAAATTTTGTCTTTTTAAATGTAAATTCAAATATTCAAAAATGCAGCAACTTCATTTTTTTATGTGATTGAGATGAAAAACAGCTTGGAGCACAAAATATTTTAAAGTACACTGTAATAACATTTTAATGTTATCATTTGTATCATTTGTATAGAGTTTCTTTTACTACGAAAAGTTTTAGAATATGCGATTCATATCAAATACAGTATGATTAGAATATGTTGTTCATATTCAATACAGTACAATACACTTACGACGAACACTCATGACGCCAATACAATTGTTACGTTATTTATGACGTCATATTGCACAGACATGGCGTTCCAGATAATGTTTCAGCGTTCTGTTTCAATAAGAAAAGATAGGGTTTTCCGAGATCGGTCACACCCCTTAGACATCTATGACGACACGGAATTGATTCGACGCTACAGAATGCCAAGATGGTGTATTCTTGAACTTATTGATACCTTGTCGAATGACTTAGAGCCTCCCACAATGAGGTCACACAGCATTCCTGCATCGCTGCAGGTATTTGCAGCGCTTCGGTTTTATGCTACGGGTTCATTTCAACAGGTATTTTAACTTCAAGAAACATTCATGTAGTGAGACATTTATATTTCTAAAATATTTAATTTGCTAATTTGTAGAAAATCCCATTTTTCAATTAAGTCAGTGATATATTAACGACGTTCGATCCTGATATTTAAAGTCTTAAACTTTTTTTGCCAAGTATATTTTTAGTTTCTACATACATAGCTTAATTAAAATTCAAATCAAAAAATGGGGGTCAATATGCTTCTTTTAGCGCTACAGTACATTTAATATGACCTTTCTGCACTGAAATTTGTGTCTTAATTAAAAATTACATCTTCGACGTTTTCCCTCCAATATTTTTATCCAATTAAAGCATGAAACAAAATGAACTCTAAGTCTGTTTAAAAAAAGACACTTAAAAATTGTGACTCAGAAAAAGTTTCAAATTGCTTCGCATAATCAATTATTTGACCTTTCTGCACTAATAAAATGTTATTTTTCCGCCACTGAAAATATAATAAGCAAGAAAATTATTTTAAAGTCTTAAACTTTTTCTGATTTTAAGCAAATAGGTCAAAGTTATCTGGAATATTTAGAAAAGAACTTCAAAAGTAGGGGTATATGATGTACATTTTCAGATATTACTAAAAAAGTGTGAATTTTAAGTTAAAATTGGCTCAATTTTTTCCCGGATTTTCAGAATATATTTACTATATTTGTCAAACTTTGTTGATAAAATTCATGAGAAATAATTTAATAGATATTTCAGAACCAGCATAACATATTTCACTGCAAAAAACAGCTTTGTGTGCAACCAGCATGGAAAAATAGGCATCCAAAATTAACAGTACTGTTAAAGTTCAAATGGAAAAAAACTGACCATTTTCGTCTAAAAAATCTTCCATCACAAAATATAGTCCCTAGCTTAATTCTACTTGAATGGAATTTAATCGAGGTTTTTTCATTGAATATACTTTAATTTGCATTGTAGAATTTAATT